>NW_007195595.1:454566-455838 GCF_000164805.1 Carlito syrichta | reverse complement strand
AGTCTGGGTGACCGAGTGAGACTCCAACTAAAAAAAAAGAAAAAGGAAGACTCATGGTAGAAAGAAGGAAAAAGAAAAACGGCCGCCATGTATATCCTTTAGCTCAGTAACACTCAGTACTAGACTTCTCAGCCAGGTGATTATTGACTCGGAGGGACAAAGAAAAATAATACTGAAAATGTATGAAGTTCTTCCAACATGTCAGTCACTTTACTAAATAGATGTGCGGCCCTCAATTTAAGATGAGAAAAGCGAAGCCAAGTAACTTGCCCAAGGTCACAAAGCTCACAAGAGTTAGTTAGAGCCACACCCTCAACCACCACTGCATGACGGTGACACAGAGCAGCAGCCAATCCCAGGCCTGTGCTCTTCCTGAGAACCGGTGAGATCCAGCACTGCTGAGCTGTTACATGTAAGAAGGACCCCCTAGAGATGGGGATATGCAAATGTGATCTTTATGGAAGCAACCTCCTCACTGGCCTTAATCTCAGGGTCAGTGGACCAGCGATTTTGTAAGCCTGTTAGTTGAAAACGCTCTTGCTTGATTTCCAAAGTTGTTTAGAACAGGTGTATACCGAAAGGAAGGCCTTGCTTCTATCATTCTCAAACTTTCTCATACCTTCTAGGAGTGATCAATATGAGAATTTCTTTGGCCTCACACCCTGTCGAACCTTTGGCCTTTGACCTTTTCCTCGGATTGATGTCCTTTATTTCTGCCTTCTTTGAGAGGACCCTGTCCCTATATTCTTTTTTGATTGGCTAGGGACATCTTGCTACCAGATCTATGTTTTTATTGTGTATAAAAATAAAGCCATTGCTTCTGGGTATTAATTAGACAGTTTTTGGAAAATTAGCTTGATCTTTTGTCCAATTTTTATTATAAAAGAAAGTGTTACATCAAGTTTTAAAAAACAACAGCTTGTTTAGGGGGGAAAAATGATATTTGGAGACACTAATCCTCAGGGCAGGAGGAAAGACTGAAGGCCGAAGGCCAAGGTGCAGCGCAGCAGTTATTGGAGGTGGGGAGAGGTATCACTACACAGGAAACAGAAGCAGCAGATGCATACATGGACGTTCACAGGGACTGTGGCCACATACATATGCCTTCTTTGGGAGTTTTTGGAGCACATATTATAGTTGATGGTTGAAAAAAATTTTTATTGTAAAACTTGCACCATTTCTCTTAGTATTTTTTATGTTAGTATTTTGTACAGTTTTTTGGTTTTTTTTGAGTTGGAGTCTCACTCTGTCGCCCAGACTGGAGTGCAGTGG
>NW_007195595.1:427449-454503 GCF_000164805.1 Carlito syrichta | reverse complement strand
CAGGCAATCCACTCACCTCAGCCTCCCAAAGGCGCGGGATTACAGGCTGAGCCACCGAGCCCGGCTTTGTACAGTTTTTAAAAAGATAAGTATTTTTAAGACCAGCTCTAGCTAAAGAGAAGCGTATCCTTCAGAGACGGTTTCTATGTCAAATAGAACTTTAAAAATGTGTATATATTGTCCGGGCTCAGTGGCTTAGCCTGTAATCCCAGCACTTTGGGAGGCTGAGACGAGTGGATTGCTTGAGCCCGTGGGTTTGAGACTCACCTGCGCAACTTGGCAAGACCTTGTCTCTACAATAAATCAAAAGTTAGCCGGGCGTGGCAGCACGCACCTGTAGTTCCAGCTACTTGGAAGGCTGAGGCGGAAGGAACACCAGAGCCCAGCAGGTTGAGGCTGCAGTGGCCAGGGGCGGCCACTGCACTCCAGTCTGGGCGACTGAGTGAGACTCCAACTCAAAAAAAAAAAAATGTGTGTGTGTGTATATATGTGTTTGTGTATATGTGTGTGTATATATGTGTTTGTGTATATATGTGTTTGTGTGTATGTGTGTGTGTGTGTGTGTGTGTGTGTGTACACACATAAAATTCTGCTATTGGCCAGCCACCACTCTTTTATTTGCCATCTTGTCATCTGGGGACTGCCTGAATTGACCTTGAATTTTTTAACATTGAAAATATTTCTAAAAATAAAACATTTTTAGAGAATAGTAATTTAATTAATTTTAAAAATGGAAACAGAACACACACTGATGTAGTGGAAAGAGCAGTGAGCAGTGAATTTGTAAATTATGAGAACTGGGTGCCAGATTCGTCCCTACTATGTGATCTTGGGCACATGTGACCAGTTTAGGACTTAATTTTCCTACAGTGAGAGAGAGGGAGGGAGACAGGGAGAGAGAGGGAAGGAAAAAGGGAGGAGGGAGGGAGGGAGGGAGGTGTGTGGGGAAAGAGAGGGAGAGACAGAGAGAGAGACTGAGAAAGAGAGAGTGTGTCTTTCCCAATTCCAAAGCTAAGCTTTTGTGATTCAAGCATACCAGAGTTCTTTCTTATTTAACAGTGACCTCTTGTGGTATATATTCTTAATCAATTTTTGATGTGCAAAGTAAGCTTTGGATTTTGTTGCCTTCGTTCTTTCTGGTAATTATATTTCATTTTGTTAAGCAAATATGACTTGTTTTGAAAAGGTAAATCGTTTCAAAATCAAAGGTTGATTAAAGGTGGCTCAGCCTGTAATCCAGCGCCTTTGGGAGGCTGAGGTGAGTGGATTGCCTGAGCCCGCGGGTTCCAGACCCGCCTGGGCAGCGAGACCTCATCTCTACAATAAATTAAAAAAATAAAATCAGCCGGGCATGGTAGCGCATGCCTGTAATTCCGGCTACTTGGAAGGCTGAGGCGGAAGGATCGCCGGAGCCCAGCAGGTTGAGGCTGCGATGGCCGGGAGCGGCCACTGCACTCCAGTCTGGGCGACAGAGTGAGACTCTAACTCAAAAAAAAAAAAAAAAAGTAATACTCAATATATACCTGGGCAGACAAGACCTCATCTCTACAATAAAATAAAAAAATTAGCCGGGCGTGGTAGTGCGCGCCTGTAATTCCGGCTACTTGGAAGGCTGAGGTGGAAGGATCGCCGGAGCCCAGCGGATCGAGGCTGCGGTGGCCGGGAGCGGCCACTGTACTCCAGTCTGGACGACAGAATGAGACTCCAACTCAAAAACAACAACAACAACAACAACAAAACAGGAGATAGAGCACCCAACGCCATCTTCTAAACAATCCTCTGTGGTTTCTTTAGAAACAATATACAGCAGACTCCCATCATTTTCTGAAAGACAAATGCTTGGTGTGTGTGCTGAGTGTTCTGTGTTTTCCTCTTCTTCCTAGGGACCAGGGAAGGAGGTGTGCAAGGGCCTCTTCCTGCCCCGGCAGCTGGGATCTGAACAGGCTGCAAAGCAGAGCAGGTGAGAGTCCCACCTGTATTCTTTGCCAGTCTCCACTCTGGGAAACATGCTTGTACGGATGATGTCTGATGTGGGATCACTACTTAAAAACTTCAGGGACTTTGTCCAACTGACCACAGATCGCCATTTATTTTTATAAGTTGTTATTTTTATTTTTACACAATCTTACCATTCCCCAGCTCTGATGCCGCAAACATCTATAGATGACAGTCTTAATCATAAATAAGACTGATAAATAGAACATTATAAGGGGGTGTGGGATTTATAAGAGATTATTCTGCGAAAATATTTGGAAAGTTTAAAAACTTAACATCAGCATAGTTCTTAGGTTCCAGACTCAAGTTCAAAAATCATTGCTCACTTAAATGAAACTATGTTAACTACATTAAGACAGTCCTTTGGGATTTGAAAGTGTTTAATTGAGAAAATATATAACAATATAAACCACAGGCAGCTAGAAATGACACAGAATGTATTCACTCAATACAGTGGTTAGAAAAATGAACTCATGTACATTTATACTATTGAGTAAAATGAATGCAGACATAACATTAGGATGGAAAATTCAGCGATGACATACATATACTGTTTATTGATACAGGTCTATGTGCTGGGCAGGTAAAGTCAAGCATGATGACAGTAAACACTGGGTTGAGAATGGTGATAACCCCTAGAGGTAGAGGGAGGAAGAAATGGGTAGACAAGGTCTATGGGGGTCTTCAACTGTATTTATTTATTTTTTGAGTTAAGTGTCTCACTCTTGTTGCCCAGACTGGAACGTAGTGGCATGGTCACCATCCTTCCACCTCAGCCTTCCAAGTAACTGGAGCTACAGTCACGTGCCACCAAGCCTGGCTACTTTTTGTGATTTATTGTAGAGACGAGGTCTCACCAAGTTGCCCAGGCTAGTCTCGAATCCCCAGGCTCAGGCAATCATCTCGGCATCCCAAAGTGCTGGGATTACAGGCTAAGCCCTGCTCCCGGCCTTCAATCGTATTTGTAATGTTCTATTTCTTAAAAATTAGAGAAAGGACAAAAATATGACAAAATATTAATATTTGACCAAACTCATTTTGGCTGCACGGGTGTTTGCTATATTCTTTATTTTTTATGTGGGCACGTGAAATGTTATGTCACCAAACAAATATTAGGTTAAAAAATTATCTTTAAAATGAATTTCTTATCAATAAAATGACTTTTGTGGCCAATGGGCATTCCTTTACTCAAGGAAAATCTTAGATGTTCTAATTTCAGAGTCAGCATTGTTGCTAAGGATTTTACATCTACATGCTAAAAACATCAGCCAATCCAAACATCGTGTCAGGTTTATGTCCAGCACTCAAAGCTGTGGTTAACAACTATAACCACTGAGACAGCAAAATCTTCAAAAACATGCTGAAATGTGTGCTTGACTTACCCAATTTCCTGTTGAATCACAATTTTTATATTTAGCAAACTGTGAACCTAGATGAAAGTGCTTTCTAAAATATTAGATTGATGTCCAAAACTGAGACAACCTTATTATTATGCATGTATGTGTGACTAAAAAGCCATCGCATGTAGCAATCCAAGCTTTACCTTCTAGAATAACCTGGGGAGAGAATATAAAATGAAGGGGGTGTGGGAGGTGAAGAAGTGAAAAGGCCATCACCAGACACAACTGTGCATGCAGGGATTCCTGGGAGAGGTTTAGAAGGAAACCCTTATACCACAATGTCTGGCTAACTTCTATTTTGAAAAGAAACAAGTCTTGGAAACTTTCAGCAGGGCCTGTGAGGGTTCAGTAAACTGTTCTGTGATTTTTGGCCTATCCCTGGAACTCAGTTCTTCCTGGGATGAATATGTTATCAGTTTTGTTTGTCCTGAGAAACAGGTTGATGATCATGGTTCCTCACTGGACAGCTGTATTAAATAGTATACTGCATAGAAAGTTAAAAGAAAAAAATTCTCACTTGAACTTATTGGGCTCAAAGTCTATATTTCTAGTATATTTAAGTGTGTCATAAATATGCATAGATTAAATTATTTGTCTGGCTTTTCACTTGCCTTGATAAATGCTGATCTTATTCATATTCTTTGGACTTGGACTTGACTAGCTATCTGTGAATATGAGCAGCTATGTTTTTTATGCAGAAGGTGCCAAAAAAAGTATATGCATTTTAAGAAGGAAAAAAACTGTATTAAAATGGTAATAGCCAATATATACCAATAGCAAAAGATGAACACAGGTCATATTTGACTTCTGCAATGGCAAGAGGTGCTCAAAGTGGTTCCCATCAGCATCCAGACACTTCTGAAGATGGTGAACAACTGCAGGACTTGCTGCTGTGTGAGGCCTCCTGGACCTTCCCTGGTGCACATTACACACAGCACCATGGGTCTCCAACTCATCACAGATGCATGCAATTGTTCGGTGTGTTGGAGGTGCCATTGCATACTCACGCCTCCACTGTCCTTGTACTTCTATAACATTCTCAAATTTCAAATACCACTTTTAAAAATGGTCTTGGGCTCCTTGAATGACAACCACGCTTCTGCCGTTTTCTTTGACTAGTGGTGACACTAGCATTCATTTGACTAACACCATCTTTTGAGCAAACGTCAGACTACACATCACTACCATAATCCAGTTCAACTTCAAAAAGTGATCCATAGATAACATCTCTTAAAATTTTGTTGGCACCCTCTGTACTACTTGAATATTCAGATTTACTTTTAGAAGTCATATCCATATTTATCAAAGTTAAGGCAGACTCATAAAAATAATGGACCAAAAAATTGAGATGGAGGTCTGCAAACCTTCCTATGCAGTTCCAAAATCCCTACGTCTGAAAACTGAAATATCTGGCAGTACCTGGCCAAAGCTGATAGGAAGCCAATTGCAGTTTTTGTTTCATTAGTGTAAATATTCATGTCTTTCGCTACCGGGTGCTGTCCCGGAAGACCCTACTGGGATGGTGTGCCACATGCAATGTGGGCACCACATTGCCTTTCTAAAATCCATATGTTTCTGAATTCCAAGCCACATCTGGCCCCTAAGGTTTTAAACCAGGGACTGTGAGCCTGTACTGATGTGAACAGATTTTGTCCTAAAGACAATTCAGCTCAGTATTTTATGGTGAAGTCTTGCTTATGGTTTAGATAGATTATCTGGAGCCTTGCTATTAAGACTATTTGCAGAAGTTGTACTATTTACAGTACCAACAACTGTGTAGTTATAACTTTGTTGACAGCCCTTTCCTATTTGCTTTTGCTTCTTGAGCGTTCTGAGACACCCAGTGTGCACTGGCCATTCTTGGTGGAAGGAAGGTTTGACAAAGGCAAGCCTAGACTTGTCGCCACTGGGAATGGCTGTTTCTGGCATACAGCCCAGGAGGGGAAGGACAGTGTGTTGGGCAGGACAGGCAGACTGTACAACTCCCTTACTGCTCCTGGGTGACCTCAGCACTGTGTGCTTGGGAGAATTGCTCATCTGATGGGGGTGAGGATTCATTTTAGAATTCAGATACATCCCTGAATTTAAATGAAATTTTTAATACACGCCATTATGTGTTATCCATGGATTCCTCTGCTATTTATAGAGATAATTGAGAAGAGACTTTATTGGATTTCTTGCTGCAGAGAATTTCATTTTAAGTGTTAAGAAAATATTAATATGGATATTCATTAAGACATACATACACACACATTTAATACGTGCTGTATATTTTTTTCTCTTCTTGAGTAATACAAGAGAATAGCACATACAAGAGATTAATAACCCATAATCCCAATATGGAAAGATGTCCGTACCCCATTTTACAGAGAAGTGAAGCAACTGACCTATAGTCAACCAGTCAGGAGGTGGCAGAGCCAGGATTCAAACCCAGATGGTGACTTTATACCTTTGCTCTTGGCAGGCCTTCCTGGTCAGCTGGCCTTTGTTTAGTTAAAGCAACTTGAAAACACACTGGTTATGGATGCTTTTGTTCCTTTCTCTCCTGATTGCCCCCATGATCTCTAACTCTTTGTGTAACATTTTTTAAGGTCTGGGCACCCACTGTGTGGATTAATTGGTACCAGTTTCTCTCTGAAAGGGCGTGGACTCCCTGACTTGAGAGAGACTGAGTGCCAGGTGAGGCGCTTCAGAGGTATACTTCAGAGAAGGGAGACTGAGGGATACGTCTCTTGCACTGCCCAGGAATGCTTCTGCATGGCAGCTGCACAAAGGGTGCCGTAGATCTTGAGGTGTGCCTGTGTGAAATGTAGTCATGATTTTCAGTTTCTAATATGATTTCCATTTCCTCCCCATTGTTACCTTTTAGTCTGTCATTTTGCTGCAGGACAGAATAGCATGGAGATCAAGTGCCAGGGCTGGGACACTCTATGACCTTGGGCAGATAACTTAATACACCTGGGCCCCGCTTTCTTCAAAAGGGGACAATCTGGGAACCTCCTCAGAGTCTTGTTAGAAAAATGAAGTTCAGGCCTGCTGGGTCTATGGTACATGGTCAGTGGTTACTATTATTCTCTATACCCTGTCTTCGGGGGTGGCATCTATTCTCGGCTAGCACACACAGCTGTAAGATGCGTCAGTGGTAATTTCTTGTTTGTTTGTTTAATCGGGGACATGGAACTCATATGTATTGTGTATTTCTAGACTTGTGGCACCGGCTCAGAGCCTTACTATACTATAGTGTGTCTTTAATTCTTATACCTTCAAGGCAAATATTCTAACCTCTGTTTTGCTGATGAGGAAACCAAGACTCAGAAAGGATAAGAAACTAAACTACAGTCACCTGACATATCAGTATTAAAGTTGGACTGTGAATGGAAAATTGCCAGCCCCCAAAGCCCTGGCTTTCCCTACCATGCTACACAAAATGCCTTGGCATTGATGCTACAGGCCCCATAACAGCATGGACATTTTATTTTCTATAGAAAATAAAGTCCTTTTGGAAAATTTATCATTAAACATTTTCAAAAATCTTTTTATTTACATATATATCTATAGCTATGTATTCTACATTACAGAAGGATAAGTTTAAGTAAAAAATAGCTCAAAATGGTTTGCCTTACTAGCAATCATCAGCACTTACAAAGCTTAATACTGTATAAAATGTCTCAACCATAGGTTAAAGCTCTGGCTTCTTTAGATTATCTTATGTGAGTTTAACTTGAGGTGACTTGATCAGAAGACCTGTAGTTCTAATTAGAAATAGTTGGGCTGGGGGGGAGCGGGGGCAAAGTGTATTTAATTCTATAGCTTATTAATTTTAGTGATGAATAGTAAAGTCTTTTGACCATACGTGGCTACAATTACTTCTCATGTTTCTTCTTCCTACTTTGGCTTTCTCTTGCAGTCTCAAAACCGGACTTGCAAGAAAAGGAAACAGAAATAGAAGACGAAGTCTTTTGGAATACAAGGATTGCACCAATTTTGTGTGAACTAGAAAAGGGTAAAAAAAAAAAAGCTATTTTTGTTTTAAATTTAAAATATCTATAGTTATGTGTATGTTCCCCCTGCCCTGACATACGTATTAACTTTGACTATCATTTCTGTGAACATGTTCAAAAACAAGTGCAGTCACCTGATTTTTTTTACCCAGTAACATGTGTATGAAATGTTCCATGTACACATGGTTTTAGTAAGAGTATGTTTTCAATGCACCCAGAGAGCCAGCTTGTAAAATTTCCCGTGTCATATAAATAAATCGCTACTTCCTTTGCTCGAGGAAATGTTTGTGTAACCTCTTTAAGTTGGCTGTTCTCAAGAAAGTAAAAGATAAAAACAGATTTCAAGCTTCTGAAATGAAATCATGTAGACTGGTGTTCTTAACAGGTGTGCCCCGGGTTCCTCAGGCCAACTGTGTGTGCATGTCCCCTTCTCCTGAGGGTGAGCACCTCTGTAGGAAATGCCACCCACAGCATGGGAAGCGGCCAGATCCTTGCCCTTGAAGTGCCCAGCAGTGGAGGCCCACAATCCTTGGGTCCCTGCAACCCCGTTTTCTCTCCTTTGAAAAGGCAGCTCTCCTTCTGTGAGGTGGAACCAGGCTCCCCTGGAGCTGTGGTAGTCGCCTCAGGGTGAGCCCGGGGCCTGGCACACTGCACACAGTAGGCCCTCGCCCGGAACTGTGGATGAGCAGACCAATAGAGTAGCCCCAGAAGACACCCGAGGAGAAGCAGCAAAAAGGAATCCTCCCCAGCAAACAAGCAGGGCAGTCCTGCAAACGACCTAACACCTGAAAGGTTCAAATGCTTATCTCACTCCTCCTCGACTCCCTGTTGGTGCTTGGCTATGTCCGTGGTTAATATGGGAGCCCTGGACATGGTGTCTGGTCCTAGTGCTGCACATGGCCATGGGGAAATCACCTTACTCTGTTTGCAACAGTGTCCTCACCTGCCAGGCCAGCGGGTGGATGAGGCTAGATTATCTCCAAAGTCCTCTGTAGTTCAAAAGCCTCAGAATATGGATGTGATGACTCCTCCCTGCCCCAGAGCTACTAATTTTCACCTCATATTCATGTGCCAGGTTAACTTTGGGCCTTTTGTATGAGAAGATATGAGCAAAACAATGAGTCTAGGTAAGAGTTAAAAAGGAAAATATACCAGGAAACATTCAAAGAGTCAGTGTTGCAAAGGCCTATCTTGTAGGAAGTCTTCAGCCTGAAGGATTTTCTTTTTTAACATACAGAGCCTTACTCTGCCACCCAGGCTAGAGTGCAGTGGTGTGGTCATAGCTCACTGCAGCCTTGACCTCCTGGACTTAAGCAATCCTCCCGCCTCAGCCTCCTGAGAAGCAGGGATTACAGATGTGTGCCACCACACCTGGCTTACCCTGAAGGATTTCGAGGGGATGCTGTGGTCTCTGCCCTCCACAAGCACCAACAGAGAGAATTTGACAAGAGTTAGGAATTTGAAATGAGGATGAATCCCCCTTCTCAGAAGTCCTATCAAATGCTGAAGTGTGGCATTTCTCTTAAAGAAACAGCAAATGGAGGCAGGGCTGGATTATTTGACTCCCAGAGATCCTTTTATTTTTTTACTTTTTCTTTAATAATTTCAGACTTACAGAAGAGTTACAAGAGTAGTGCAAACAGTGCTGTGTGCTCTTCGCCCAGATTTCCCCAATCCTGACGCTTGGCCACATTGGCCTTCTCATTCTCTCCCTCCCTTCCTGTCCCTCTCTTTTTCTTACCACCAACCCCCACACACCATTTTTTGTTTTTGTTTTTTGAACCATTTGAGAACTAGTTTCCAACCCAATGCCCCATATCCCTAAGGACTTTGACATGTATTTTTAGAAGCAAAAGCATTCTCATATGTTTCTGGAAATGACCATACAATACTATACAGTTCTTACGCAGATTTCACCAACTGTCCCAATAATTCCCTTTGTCAGGAAAAAAAAAATTCCTGGATCACATATCCCAATCGTTTGTCAGATCTCTTTCATGATCTTGACATCTTTGAGGAATACTTTATAGACTGTCCCATAAGTTGGGTTTGTCTGGTATTTCCCGAGGATGAGATCCAGGTGAGCATTTTGGGCAGGTGTTGTGCATCCGTGCTGCTGAGTCCCCAGTACCTCGCAGCAGGAGGGGCGTGACGCTGGCCTGTTCTGTTGCTGGTGATGTGAACTTTGATCACTTGGGTGAGGTGGGGTCTGGCAGCTTTATCCACTACAATGTTGCTGCTTTTGCCTTTGTAATTAATGAGTATCTTGGGGGGAAATGTTACTCTGAGACTGTTACTCTCTCCCACTCATCAAACGTTTATCCACTAATTTCAGATCCTTGCAAATCTTAACCACTCAGATTCAAATTGTCTATTGAGGTTATAACAAACTAATTGGTATAAAGGGTTCATCTGAGCAGTAGTTTAAAATTTGACTCTTGAGCCTTCTTCTTAACATTTTTTAAAAAGCTAAAACAACTATTCTTGAGTAGAACCCACCGGAATGAAGAGTTTGTGGAGGGAAGTGTTGGAAAAATAGCTTGAGGACCACCCACTGCCAATGGGTGGCCCAGAGTCAGGACTTGGGGTTTGTGAAGAAACAGCCAGTCACAGAAGAATAAAACAACGCAAAACGTGTTTCATACAATAGCGTCCAGGTTTTTCCCTTTATTTAAAGTTAGTCTCAGTCATTTCCCATCAGGTCATTTAGTTCAGCACATAACTGAAGACGTTGAAGGCTACTTAGCTATTGAGGTTTAACATTTTTTTCTTAGATGTTATTGTTGAAAAGAGCTAAAAATGGCCTGAGTCATTTCCTTCTGCAGGCACACACTTCCTCTATGTGGGCTTCTAAGAGCGCATTATGGTACTTATTGAAGATTGGCTTCCTGCTTTTACATTCCGTGATGGAATCTACCAGAGATAATATTTTTCAACAGAATATCTTATACTTTGGCTTCTTTTATTTCTCTCATGTTCTCTTTTGTGTGCTGTTTTCCACCTGTGTGTTCCTGTTAGCATGGCTGCCACTTTCAAAACTTAACCTTCCTCAGAATCATAAATCAAAATAAACTGCAGTCAGGCATGGGCCACCTAGCACTTAGGGAGGTCAAGACAGGAGGATCACTTGAGGTCTAGAGATCAAGACCAACCCAGGCAACATAGCAAGACCTCGATCTACAAAAAAATTTTAAAAATTTTCCAGGCATGGTGGTGTGCACTTATAGTCCCAGTACTTGGGAGGCTGAGGGTGGAAGGATGGCCTAAGGCCAGGAGGCCGAGGCTGTGGTGAGCCATGACCATGCCACTGCACTCCAGCCTAGGGAACAGAGTGTGACCCCAACTCAAATACATACATAATTGTTCTAGGGCTCCCTATTTTCTAGCTAAAATCTTCTTTTCCTTCTCTTCTTTTCTAAAAACCACCTCCAAATCTGAGTGGTGAATTTGGTGACATTTTGAGCTTCTGTCCTATAAGAGCCCTTTTTACTCAGATGATGAGCATTGTTCTCATTGAAAACTATTGGTCATCATTTTTGTCAACAGATAAATTAGAGAAGGAACATGAGTAAAATGATGCTGTCAGTTGTTTCTCCATTATTCTCCCTGTGCCATGCGCTGCTGGTCCCCAGGTATGTCAGGCCTGGCTCATCCTCACTTAGCATGACATCTGTTGAGGGCACTGGGCATGTGACACAACACACACATACATACGTGACCAATAAATAACTGTCCAAGGTAACGTTTTTTGACGGTGGGATCGTGCATCTTTTCTGGAAGAGCTGGAACATAGAGTCTTGAAGGACCAAAAACAACCAGAACGAGGGTAAGGAGAACATTCTAGGCCAGTGGATTGAGGAAAGGATTGATGGTGAAGATGCAGGTAGTGTGCTTCCGTGGGACGAAACAGAGCACAGGTGGCGGTGGAGGGCATTTGAGGAAAGGAGACCAACTGAAATTGGTGGCAGTGCCATTCCTTCATACACTCTTTGAAAGACTGTGTATCCTAGATAAGCCAACTGACAGATAAGGAAACAGGTCAACATGGTAGGAGATGGATCAAAGGGATGAAAAACCACGGGTAGATGGAAGTGATAAGAGAAGGGAAAATATAGCTCCGGAATGTGGAGACAGCCAGGGAAATAAATACGGGGTTTTTACTTACACAGTCTGTGTTTGACATACTTGTAAACTTGACCTTCATTAGTAAGTGTTGCTTTACTTTTTTTGCTCTGACAGAAGAAAACATTGAAATGGTTTGTGGTGCCTGCACACAACTTCATCACGCTTTAGAGGAAGGAAACATGCTTGGAAAGAAATTTAAGAGAAGAAGTTTTCTCCTGAAGACTCTGTACAAACGAGTTGATGTTGGCTCAGACTTGCTCAGCCTTAAACTTGCAAAAATTATTCTAGCAGTAAGTTTTTCTTTCTCACACATAAAAGCTTTGCTTAATGCTTTCTTTGTAAATATCACAAAGAAGATTAAAAATGCAGTGTATTTGTTTAGAATCTTGAGAAATATTAAGATAATAAATTGACATCCCAGAATTTGGCTTGAAGGTGTCTAAGGAACTAAGCCTATGTGCGCAGAAAATGTTCAAATAAACTCTTACATTTGGATTGAAACTAGGTTGGAAAAAAGAAAGAGAGGAAGAAAGGAAGGAGGGAGAGAGAGAGGGAGGGAGGGCAAAAAGGGAAAGGAAAAAAATAACAACAGGTAAATACATTCGAAATAGCATCTCATGTAACTTTACTGGAGATCAGTATCAGACTGGGCAGGCTGTGGTTTCTGCCAAGTAATTTCTGCTGGGTGCTTGATTCTGTCATATGATTTAATAAATAACAAACTAATTTGGGCCACAAGCATAACGAGGCAGGTGCTTTAGGAACCAGTGTGAATCAGAAAAAACGACTGCATGAGGTCGTGTGAAGATACCTCTGTGGTCACAGAAGGCTCCCGTAAGGTGGTAGAAGTAAAGGCCAGACAGCAAATAAAACTCTGTAGAAACTCTGTCTCAAACAGAATGATATCATTGTTTGAGGAAAGCACTTAGTTGCTGCAGCTATAAACAGTTAGAATCAAAAGATAAGTCACAATCATTATAGACCGTTCTAAGGGAGCCGCTGAAACAAATGAATGAAACTTTGCTTGCTTGGTTTCATAAAAGTCGAAGCTTTGTGTTAACACTCCATAATTTATAGGATTTAAAATCTTAAAGTACACAGTGAAGGCAAGCGTTGGCATACTTACTAACGTTGAGTAAGAACGTCTACTGCTGCTTATTTTGACAATGATGTCTTTCATATAGAAGACTCTTCTGGCTACATATGCTGTGTAATGTTGGGGAGAGGCTACATTCTTATTTTGCTATCATCCTAAACTACTAGCTCTCTTTTTTAAAATGGTGATATGTGACTCAGAAGGCAGCATTTCTTTGAAAGAGTGATTTCACTCTTTTTCACTCTTGGCCTCTGCTGGTGTAACAGTCACCCACAGATTGCCTTTGATATTTTAATCCGGATCCTAGGCATTTTATTCCATACCAGGCCAAAACAAGAAAGGAGAGGAGGGAGGGAGGGAGGGAGGAAGGAGAAAGGAAGGAAGGAAGGAAGGAAGGAAGGAAGGAAGGAAGGAAGGTAGGAAGGAAGGAAGGAAGGAAGAAGGGAGGGAGGGAAGGAAGGAGAGAAGGAGGGAGATTAATTCATTACTGCTTTGTAGAGAAAATATTATCTGGTTATTAAGGTGTCATTTAAAATAATTATATCTATGATACAAATTTAACTACTTTGGGGCAGCAGGCTAAGGGATCTGCCAAGCAGCAAACACATTCTGAACTAAACACATGATTAGATAAAGCCTTCTTGGTGACAGTGCCTTGCTGGATCGGGGCAAGACTGCAGACTGAACTCCAGAGTGCAGAGTTGGGTGGTCTGCCTTCTGGTTAACTGCAGGACCAGGAAGTCAGAAGGGACATTCAAAGCCATCAAGTCTGACTTTCCATCTACTGCCTGAAACTCCTGGAACATTCCAGCCTGTTGAGTCGAGGCCTTGGTGATGGGGTTCTGTGTATGTTTTTTAAAGACTATGTCATAAGAGCTGTTGAAGAAGAAAAACCACCAAAAACTAAAGACATATGAGACAATGGAGTTTTTCACAATTTCTTTCTGCCAATATTGGCAAACGCTGGCCAATGGGGGTTTGCCAAACAGCCCTCTTAATTTTAATCTTTATATCAAAAACTCTTACAAAGATATATCAGTCTATATTAAGATTTTCTGTAAAGAGTACTAACATGTATACAGTATAAATGCAACTGCATTCGGAAGGAGGAAAAATCTAGCACTTTCTCTGGGGAAGAAAACAGGAAAGAAACACCAATATGTCAACTGTGATGAGTGATTTGAAAACTTGTCTTACTTTCCTTTAATTTGCCAGATTTGCTCTAAATAGAATAAACTGCCCTATCAT
The DNA here is from genome assembly GCF_000164805.1 of Carlito syrichta. Taxonomy (NCBI): domain Eukaryota; kingdom Metazoa; phylum Chordata; class Mammalia; order Primates; family Tarsiidae; genus Carlito; species Carlito syrichta. Next base: position 440,638 of record NW_007195595.1, on the reverse strand, counting down.
GAGAACCTACTTTGTGGCAAGGACTCTTCTTGACACTGGGAATACAAGTGAATAACCCTGCCCTTCTGGGCCGGCCAGGTTGCAGGGGACACAAACAACAGCGGGGGCCAGAGGCCTGATGAGTCCCCTGGGAAAAGGATGAAGCCAAGTATAGGGAACATAGTGATAGAAATGGTCCTTATAAGGTCGTCTATGTTCCTTGTATAACATTTAACGTCTTACGATCTTTTCATGTCTTAAAGTCATAATTTGACAGTTACCAAGGGAGAAGTTTTAAGAATTTGCCTTGAATGTAAACTGACCTTATAACAGGCCTGGAAATTGTGGCTGTCTTTCTTTCTTTCCTTTTAAAATTGTTTTGATGAAAACTCTGGTACCAGGTTTTTTCCCCCACTTTTTACTAAAAATGTGCCTTGGAGGGGGAGGAGGAAGTGAGTTGTAGTCATTCATTTATTCAACAAGTTTTACTAAGCATATGCTACATACCACACATAGGAAGAGTGATAAATCATGGTGTTGACCTCAAGGACTCACAATCTAGTAGTAGATAGTCAATGGATTCAGAAATATTCTCAAATATTAAGAACATTATATATTTCCGTGGATATAGAAATATTTTTCTCTTGTCAACTTATTTTCTGGGTTTTGAAATGCTATTTTAAACACCTAATCATTAAAAAAAATTCGGCCAGGCATGGCAGCTCACACCTATAATCCCAGAATTTTGGGAGGCCGAGGCAGGAGAACCACGTGAGCCTGGGAGTTTGAGACCAGCCTGGGCAACATAGTGAGACTTCCTCTCTACAAAAATTCAAAAAAATTAGCCTGGTGTGGTGATACACACCTGTAGTCCCAGAGACTCGGAGGCTGAGGCAGCAGAATTGCCTGAGCCCAGGAGGTCAAGGCTGCAGTGAGCTGTGATCCTACCACTGTGCTGCACTCTGGGCCCAGAGACCCAGACTCAAAAAAAAATTTTTTTTTTAAGTTCTCAATTCCTTTTTCCCTCCTGAGAATCAAAGGAATCTCCATGCAGCCAGGAATCCCCCAGGAATCTTGTATAAATGCAGATTCTGACTCAGGAGGGCTGGGGGGCGGGGGCTGTGAATCTGCATTCCTGACATGTGGCATGCCCAGGTGATGCAGGATGGTTCTGTGACCTGAGGCATAAGATCCTCACCTGCAAAATGGGAACGGCGGCACCTGGTTGGTAGTGTCGCTCTGGGATAACTTTCTAAGGGACTCAGTGTGGGAGGGCAGACAGAAGCTGTCCCCTGAGCAAGCTGCCCTCCCTGACCCCTCCAGCCTGGGCTGGCTGTGTCCTTCTTGGTATCTCCTACAGTGAACAGCACAGTGTCTGGCACACAACAGGTGCTTGGGAAATATTTGTGGGCCAAACAGAACAAATCTTTGACAAATATGTCTGGCAAATCCTATTACTTAAAAAAAAAAAAAAACTTAACTGAAAAGTCACTAATACACATTATTAAAAATAAAATGATAGCTTTTAGGCTGGGTACAGTGGCTCACACCTGTAATCCCAGAACTTTGGGAAGCCGAGGTGGGAGGATTACTTGAGGCCAGGAGTTCCAGACCACCCTGGGCAACATAACAAGACTCCATCTCTACAAAAACCAAAAATAATAAAATGTGACCCATATGCCATCCTTTTCACACAGAAGTATTTATTTGTTAAATGACCTCATTCCTACAAACATATTTTTGCGTTGTCATAATGAAGGCACATAATATTTCTACCTAATAATAGTTATACATTTTTCTTTTTAAACACAATGTTCACAGTTATACTTTTTTTATGACTGCCTAATATGAATAGTATTGATGTCCCACAGTTTATTAAACTATCCCCAGATAGTTAGGATTTCTTGGGATATTTAGGATTTTTTATCTTTACATTTTGCTACTTTGGATAAATATACAACTTACTTAGACCATTTGATCAGTTAGTCATCCTATACTGTGCTTTTTGAAAAAATTATACTTCCCTATGGCCCTGTGTATAATTTACTTAGGTATTTTTGTATGATTTAGATGGAAGATTTCAACAATCAATGCTGTGATTATCTCAAAGCATTGCAAAAATAGCCTTAAAAATGAATATATATGTATTATCTTATTAAACAGATTTCTTATAATTTTCTTTTATGCAAGTGATAAAAAGGACCATACGTTCCCCCTTTATTTTCTTTCTTTCTTTTGTTTTTATTTTTGTTTTTTTATTTTACCATGTTGCCTAGGCTAGTCTCAGACTCCTGAGTTCAAGCAATTCAACCACCTTGGTCTCCCAAAGTGCTGGGATTACAGGCATGAGCCACTATGCCCAGCCTCTTTCCCCCTTTATTTTCTTTCTTTCACCTTTACTCTGTATTTTTTCTAAACTGGTTTAGACTGGGCACAATGGCTCACATCTGTAATCCTAGCTACTCGGGAGACTGAGGTAAAAGGATTGTTTGAGGCTGGGAGTTAGAAACCAACCTGAGTAATATAGCAAGACTCCATTCTATACAAAACAAAAGTAAAAACTTAGCTGGGCATGTTGGTGTAGACCAGCTATTTGGGAGGCTGAGGTGGAAGGATTTCTTGAGTCCTGAATGTCGAGGCAGCAGTGAGCCAGGATCACAGCACTGCATTTCAACCTGGGTGGCAGAGTAGACCATGTTTTAAAATAATAAGTCAATTCATTTAATCTGAAATTTTGCTATTCATGCTCCTTTACTTTTATGTTTTAAAGCAATTACTACTCTATTTTAATTAAATTCATTAACATTGCTCTACCTCCTTCATCCTCTCCTCTAAAAGTAACTGATACATGCACATATTAATATGAGACTTTATGAAGAAAGAAATAACTGCTTGTCATAAAAATGATCTTTCTCTAAAGGTCATTTATATATATATATGTGTGTGTGTGTATATTATATATATATGTGTATATATATATATATTTGAGAAGTATCTTTTACTTTTTTATTGTTATTATTTTCCATTATAAAGATGTGAGGGTTAGTTATACAAATGTTGATTCTGCAGTTACCCTTGTTGAGGTATTCCCCTCCCCCTAGCAATTTCCCTCAACTGCTAATCCCACCCCCCTCCCCTGACAGTTTCCCACTACAGCCAATCCCTTTCTTGTAGTATTATAATTGTTCAAGGTCATTTATATTATATTCACTATAATTGAGGTTAATTAGATATCATAGTTGGTAAATATGTGGCTTAAATTTTTCAAAGTTGATTTCTTTAGAAATTTTCTTTATGTGTAAAAATGCTCTTGCTACACTTTTAAAATAACTGTGTTTTTGTTTGTTTGTTAAAGTATGGCATGTCTTTATTTCTCTCTGCAATAGAAGTAAACAAATGTGTTTTCTTTCTCTGCAGCTGAAAGTGAGTAGAAAGAATCTTCTGAATGTCTGCAAACTTGTATTTAAAATTAGCAGGAATGAGAAGAATGATTCTCTGATTCAAAATAACGGTGTTCTGGGTGAGTGTCAGTAGGTGCTACCATTGAGCAAATGCTTACTTGAGTACAAATGAAGACTTTGGAGGGAAAACATCTAAGTAATGATAGCCAGAAGATTCCAACGTTGTACCATGCTGAGTTTCATTCTGTCCTCTGGTTTCCACCTTCTGTTTAGTGCACCCTTTAATAGTTGGCTTATTTCCTTAAATGCCTGTAGTCATGTGACTTTACAAAGTGCTCTCCCATTTAAAAGCTCATTTCCTGGACTTAGATTTACTATTAGAAGAATGTTTTTAATAGTATTTGGCATAATTGAAACTTTTAGTCTTTTGATATAGTAGGGATGACTACAAACGGAAGGATGTCTATAGCTTATAGAAATCTGACATGAGCTGGGCTCAGTGGCTCAGCTTGTAATCCCGCGCTTTGGGAGGCTGAGGTGAGTGGATTGCCTGAGCCCACGGGTTCAACACCTGCCTGGGCAACTTGGCGAGACCTCATCTCTACAATAAATAAAAAAATTATCCGGGCGTGGTCACGCACGCCTGTAGTTCTAGCTACTTGGAAGGCTGAGGTGGAAGGATCACCGGAGCCTAGCAGGTTGAGGCTGCAGTGACCGGGAGTGACCGGGAGTGGCCACTGCACTCCAGTCTGGGAGACAGAGTGAGACGCCAACAAAAAAAAAAGAAATCTGACATGAACGTGTTTCAAACGTGTAGGTAGGGAAGTTTTATGGCATTCCATTGAGCTCATAATGCCTGTTTGGGGCATATCCCTAAATAATGAAGATGCCTCAGTAGTCATCTAGATGGAAATCTTTTATGAATTAATACTGCAGGTTAGGAGCAGGCAGCCATGTGGGAAATACTGTGAGCCCCTCTTTTCACAGCATAGGATAAAACATCCCTGCATCTTCCTTTGCCCTAGCAGACAAGAACAAAGCCAGCACTGAAAGGAAAGTCTAAGACTGAACGTGCTAATTGAGAATTGTAGGCCGAAAACAAAGAAAGATTCTGACAAATGATCATATATTAATCAAATGAAATATGAGATACGCATGATCTACCTTACTGGAGATGCCTGTGTTACTCCTACAGTTGGTAGTTGTATGTTATTTGGATGGATTTCTTAAGTTTTCTTGGGAAAAGGGCAGGTGTTATATTTAAGTGATCTTTTTTAGTGGTGATTGGGATTTTTCTTAAAAGCACTTAATTAATTTACCATTAATCCAGCAAGAAATATATTCTTAAAGGTTTGTCAAAATTTAATTCTTAAATAGGTTTAATTATTAGTATCCCTTCATAACTTTTGTAACTAAAAATAAAGGCTGATAAATATTAGTAAGAGGCTCTGGGTACGGTGGCTTATGCCTGTAATCTCATCACTTTGGGAAGTGGAGGTGAGAGAATTGCCTGAGCCCATGGGTTTTGAGACCAGCCTGGGCAACATGGTGAGACCTTGTCTCTATAATAAATCAGAAAGTTAGCTTGGTGTGGTGGCCACACCTATAATTCCAGCTGAAGCAGAAAGGATCACTTGAACTCAGCAGATGGAGGCTACAGTGACCGTGAGCATGCCACTGCACTCCTGCCTAGGCAACAGAGTGAAACTCTGACAAAAAAAAAAAAGTAAGAGGCAAGGAATGGAGTTAATAAAAAGAATACTGTCTCATGTATATGAACAGTCCTATTCTTTTGCTTACATTGCTATTACAGAGATTTGTCTTCGCTAAAAGTAAGCTTTTCTCTCTATAGAACCCTTAACAAGCATCTAAATATGGGCTTTGATGAACATATTTTACCAATTGTATTTGACATTCCCATGGAAGTGCTTTAGTATATTTCTCTCCAGCTGTTATATGCTTACAATAATTCATCTTTTTGACAGAATCATTATTGGAGGTTCTGCGAAGTGAAGACCTGCAAAGAAACACCGAAGCTTTTTTATACTGTATGGGGGCTATAAAATTCATTTCTGGAAATCCAGGATTTTTTGACGAAATGATCAGCAGAGGTGCTGTGGAAATACTGGTGAATTTGATAAAGCAAATAAATGAGAACACCAAGAAATGTGGCACATGTTTGCCTAACTCAGGTCACTTGTTAGTCCAGGTAAGTATTTGACTTGAACACGTGAGATATATAAAATGACTTTTCATGTCACCTGATCCCAGTTACCATTGAAGAGAGTGGCATCCAGGTGGAGGTGCCCGGTCTCCAAGGCCAGCAACCTCTGCCCCGTGAGAGCTGGGTGCCAGAAGCCTGATCGGGCTGTTTCTGGGCTCCTCACAGACAGCTCTCAAGCACACACTTGAGCTGCCCTGAGGAGAAAGTAGGCCCAGAAGAAGGAAGAAATTGTAACTTTCTGCAAAACAATTGCATGTTCTAGCCAGAATTTTAGCAGGCAGTTTAAAGTTTTGAAGATGGACCGGGCCTGGCGATCATTGACACCGATTGATAGCTAATGTCATGACCCTTGCATCTCCAGTAAGAAACAGAAGCTAGTGCTATTGAGTGGCCAGCCTTTGAGGAGGGGTGTGATAATAAGAGCCCTGAGACTGTAGGAATGCAGGTTGCAAAACTGGATGCATGTAATGGGACCAGAGCAGGAAGACAATTTTGTTGTGTGTTATTAGAGTTTTACCACTTCTGTTGGGGCAGGTTAACTTTCATAGTTCAATTATCTTCTTTGGAACTGTTCCACTCTGGTATTCTTTTTAGATGAGATTTTCCTTTTCAAGAGCATTTTTATATCAAATAATAGCATATTTGAGGTAATCATTCATGAGATTTGAAAGGTGCTTGCCAATTAATGAGGATTGACTGAGTCTTCAGAGTGCTCCAAGCCATTGGGAAACTGTTAAAAATTAGAGTTAAAATATTTATGATAATTATGAATTTTGGATGTTGTGGTCTGTCTCCATTTTGAAGACGACGGAGAAGACCTCCTGTAGTCATGAAATATGCCAATTTCTCTGTTTTGGCTGGGAAGGCAAGGGACGTTATTTCCATGTTGCCTGTGTTGCTGAATCATTCAAATTTTTCCATCAATAAAAATAGTAATTTCTGATTATACAGTCCTTATCTTTTCTGTTAAAATGCAGAAAAGTACAAGGAAGAGTATAAAAGTCACCTGAAATATTTTCACCCTAAGATAACATGCCAACAACACCTCCAACATTTTGGTAACCATTTATACACATGTAATTTTATACAATTCTCACTTAATTTTTACCTTTTATCATGGAACCTGTTGTTTTTAATAGTCCCTTTTGTTTGTTTCCCATTCCTCCCTCCCTTTTTCTCTTTCTTGTCCATCCAATCAACCAATATTGTTCACACTGATGTGTTCAGTACCTTTTAATACACACATGCGTTTTCAAATGTGGAATATTGTATGTACTTCTGTACCCTCATTTAACAACACATACTAAAAATCCCTTGAATCAACTCTCCAGACTTATTTTATTAACCCATTTTACAAATTGCATTTGCTTCAGAGACAGGGCTGTCCAGAGGAGAGGGGTTCTGTGGGGAAGGTGTAGGGGATAAGTTTTGGAGGGGACAGCCATTGGATCTTGAATACCTGGTTGTGGAAATGGGCATGGGACAGCAAGGAGCAGCTGGATGGCAGAGCGTGGGGAGGACAAGCCAAGGTCAGAGAGGCAGAAAGATGAGGGTGCATGAAATAGATAACTGATAAAGACCAAAAAGTTGACAAGTGATGGGAGGAGAACGTGTCTGCAACATACGACAGACTAGAGGGCTGAGATCTCAGACAGCAGCCCCCACTAAGAGACGTGGCTGCAATTAGGTATAGACTGATCAAAATGGAAAGAAACGAAAGAGTGGGTGGGCCAAGAATGGTGTCTCCCTCATAGCAGATGGATTAAAGTTGCTCAGAGGAAAAATACTCCAGCGTTGCACTTTGGAAGGTTTGTGTTATTTCTTGCATATATGTAAGTGTATGTGCATGCATATATGTTTATCACCATGTGGCTGAAATAAAGAGACATTCATTTCATAAGTGTTTGTGGCGAGGCCATGCTGGGCCAGGAATGTTCTGGGTGTGAGCAAGACAGTGGTCAACAGGAGAGCTGACAGTAAGCGCCTACTTTTTTGGTGATCCATGTATACAGTTGGTAGTATTACAGTGCTTTATTGTTCTACAAAACCATGGTATTTCACATGGCCAATGTTGCATTCATTTCAGCACATCAGACATGTAATTGCATTTTGAGAAGATCAAGATGCTCAGAGGAATTGCAAGACTACCACCTGTGCATCGAGTCAAAGTATGAACACTCTTAGGCTGGCAAAACTGGTGACATGAGTTAGTCCGTAAAGTCCTAAGAGTAAAGCAGGTTTGACTGTGCATGTTCACTAAAGTCAAGAATGCTAGAATGTAGGAAGCATTCCCTGCAGTTTGGAAATAGAGAGATATAGGCCAGCTAACAGGCAAGGCCCCTAAATACCAGTGGTAAATTGCATCACCAAGGAAGTGACACACATGGAAATAGGGCTTTGTCAATGTTGATCTAGAATGGACTACCTGGAGGGCACAGTGGCTCATGCCCATAATCCCATCTTTTTGGGAGGTGGAGGCAAGAGGGTTGCCTGAAACCAGGGGTTCGAGACCAGCCTGGGCAACTTGGCAAGATCCCATCCCCAAAAATTAGCTGGGCATGGTGGTGTGCACCTATAGTTCAGCTACTTGGAAGGCTGAGATGGAAGGATCTTCTGAGCCCAGAAGGTCAAGGGATGCCATTGCACTACAGCCTGGATGACAGAGTGAGACTCTAACTCAAAAACGAACAAACAAACAAAAAACCCTGGGCACGGTGGCTCAAGGCTATAACCCCAGCACTTTGGGAGGCCGAGGTTAGAGGATTGCCTAAGCCTAGGGATTCAAGACCAGCCCGGGCAACTTAGCGAGACCTTGTCTCTACAATAAATCAAAAAATTATCCAGGCATGGTAGCGTGCACCTGTAGTTCCAGCAACTTGGAAGGCTGAAGCAGGAGGATTGCCGGAGTCCACCAGGTTGAGGCTGCAGTGGCCACGAGCATGCCACTGCACTCTCACCTGGGCAACAGAAGGAGACTCCAACTCAAAAAAAAAAAAAAAAGGCTATCCAGAGGTGTTAAGGTTCATCTTTGGCCTTGAAAGGCCAACAATCAGGAGGGCATAACACAGGAGCTCAGGGATATCCCTGAAGTCTCCTCCATCAGACAGTCTGCTTTGGTCTCTGTTGCCTCCCTTCTTGGGGCATAAAGAAGAGTCTTCTGCCTACGTCTTAATCACAGCCAAGGCCAGACTCCCCCGGTCACTCATTTGTCCCCTGTGTCTTGAGAACATTATGTATAAAGCTGCTCTGTTGGAGCTGAAGGAAATCTCAATGTCCTCATACTTATAGCTAGGTCATGTATAGATGTATCATGTAACTATTAAAAATGAGATTGACTTGAACTTGCATTCCTATTTTTTTAAATTCATTTTTGTTTCCAACCTTCCTTTTTCTTTATAGCCTGACCTATTTGATTTTTGAATTTAATACTTCGAGAAATGTATTTTTTCCCTGCTTTAGAGAGACTAGTTTTGAAGTCAGAACTGTTTTGGAGCACCCCAGGTACGGCGGCTTCCTACCCCTCCCGGCTCCTTCTTTGTCCTCCTGCACCCCCCCCCCCCATTTTACTCCTCTGGCCTCCAAGCCCACAGGCACTGCCTTAGAGGCTCCTGCAGATCAAGCCCTCTCCCCTTTCTTGCTCAGGGCCCTGCCTGTGCGTCCTGCTCCTCCTTTTTGCTAGATGGAAGTCTCTTAGGAAGGCTGGTCCTCCACCTCATCCGTCCTTCCCTTCCTTCACTCTTTCCTTCCTTTTGTTTTTAGAGCTTGGGGAATAGGAAGGTGACTTGAACCAAGAGAGATGACTCAGACTTTTAAACTTGGCTGGTTTAGAAAACGATAAATAATAACACCGTTAATAGGAATTAGAGAGTCACAAGGAAACTGGGCTTGGTGAGAGGAGGGAAGGTAGTGATGTCACTAGCTTTCCTATAAATCCTGGAGGTGCCAGCAACATGACCAAGCGGGCAGTAAAGGAGGCAGCTGGAGGTATGTGCCAAGGCTTCAAAAATAATGTAAGGATGAAAACACTGACTTAGGGTCACCTCCACGTAGGTGACAGCTATAGTCAGGAAAGACGATGGAATTACCCAGGGAGAGTATATATAGAAAGAGCGTGGTGGTGCTGGTGACAGGTCTGTAAGATGGGCTCATTCATGGAATGGGAAGAGAAAAGGAAGTTACCAGAACATCAAGGAAATGGACAAAGATAGAGACTTTTTCAAGCAAGGATTGGCCAGCTTTGGCGAATGCTGAAGAGAACACACAGGGAGCAGGAGTTCAGCTGCTTTGCAAGGAGCAGTGTGAACAGGCAGATGGGCATGGGGTTGGGTTACATTGCAAGAGGTCCATCTCCCAGCACACTCCCTTTTTGAAAAAAGGCTTAGCCTGGCGTGGTGGCTCATACCTGTAATCCCAGCACTTTAGGAGTCTGAGGTGGGAGGATCGCTTGAGCCCAGGCATTCAAGACCAGCCTGGACAACATAAAGAGACTTTGTCTATAAAAAATAAAATAAGCCGGGCTCGGTGGCTCAGCCTGTAATCCCGCGCCTTGGGAGGTTGAGGTGAGTGGATTGCCTGAGCCCGCGGGTTCGAGACCCGCCTGGGCAGCGAGACCTCATCTCTACAATAAATCAAAAAATCAGCCGGGCGTGGTAGCACATGCCTGTAATTCCGGCTACATGGAAGGCTGAGGCGGAAGGATCACCGGAGCCCAGCAGGTCAAGGCTGCGGTGGCCGGGAGCGGCCACTGCACTCCAGTCTGGGTGGCAGAGTGAGACTCCAACTCAAAAAAAAAAATTAAAAATAAATAAATAAATAAAATTAGCTGGGTGTGGTGGCACATGCCTGTAGTCCCAGCTACTCAGGAGACTGAGGCAGAAGGATCGCTTGAGCCTGGAGGTCGAGGCTGTGGTGAGCCATGATCGTGCCACTCCAGTGTGGGTGACAGAATGAGACCCTGACTTGAAAAAAAAAATCTTAAAAAAATTTTTAAAGAGATAAGATCTCACTCTTGCTCAGGCTGGTCTTGAATTCCCAGGCTCAAGCAATCCGCCCACCTCAGCCTCCCAAACTGCTGGGATTATAGGCATGAGCACCACACCCAGCCCTAGCACACTCTCTTGCTCTCTTAAAATCTTACATGATTCCTTTACCTCTGTATTTTTAAATCAAAAGATGTTCTGATATTGTTGATATTTTAAAGCTTCTAAGCCCTAGAGTGAGCGCCCCACTTTGACTGACCTGGGTTCACGGCTGTGTTCAGTATTGGTCGCCAGGAACCCTGACAGTCCACTCGGCTCTGCACCACTGTACAGGGACAGGGCTTAGTGCCACCCCATGGACCAGAGAGGAGGGCGCCGCTTTGGAGACCCGTGCTTGAGACGGCCACTCTGCTGGGACACAAGGGTCTCCCTCTACCCTCTGAGCTTCACTTTCCTCATCTCTAAAGGGCAGTTGGGGAAATGAAATGAGATAATGTAATAAAGCATCTAGAACAGGGCATGGCACATAGTAGGCACTCGCCAAAAATATATTCAATAAAATAAGTTCAGAATGACCAAAACCTGACTGGGCATGGTGGCTCATACCTATAATCCCAGCATTTTGGGAGACCGAGGTGGGAGGATCCCTTGAGCTCAGGAGTTAAGACCAGTCTGGGCAACATAGCAAGACCTCGTCTCTACAAAATAAAAATAAAAAAATTAGCCAGGTGTGGTGGTGCATACCTGTACTCCCAGCTACTCGGGAGGCTGAGGCAGAAGGATTGCCTGAGCTCAAGAGGTTGAGGCTGTGGTGAGCCATGATCATACCACTGCACTCCAGCCTGGGTGACAGAGTGAGACCCCCAACTAAAAAAATTAAATAAAATAACTAAAACTTGAAACTTCAAAGAGTAAATACTTCTGAATGAAAGAAAATTTAAGTCCAAGATATTAAGAGGACAAAGTTTGAGGTGAATTTCAAACCTTTGATCTTCTTTTGTTTTTTGTGACTTTGACAAGTGATGTGGAGAGTGCTGAAACGAAACCCAAATCGGAAGGGGGTGCTTCCTCCACAGTGTGGATTTTGGGAGCCTAGTGTACCCCAAGTTCTCAGAGTCAGTTATTCTCTTCTTCAAGATTTGAGGCACTTAAGAGAGGTCTTCAACAGGAGTCTGGGGACTCAATTAAGCAGTGACTTAGGTTATATTAGTAATTAGAGATTGTACTATAGTGAGTGAGGTCTTTTCAATCTTACTTTGGTTATGTTTAATAGTTTTTAAAAGTAGGAATGAATACATTTGTACCTAAGTAGCTATTCCCTGTGTCGTGTTTAACCCTGCCTTTCCGGGGCCTACCTCCTAAGACTGTGGATCATTGCCCTGGCAGTAGCACCCACCTGCTGCAACTGTGCTCTGATTATTGGAAAAAATAAACTACATACCTATAAACTGGAAGGAAATATTCCCATGATTATATTTCTTAAATTCTTCAAGTTAGTGTTATTGGAGATCTGATAAACAAACACATTCCTTTTTTTTTTGAGTTGAAGTCTCACTCTGTTGTCCAGACTAGAGTGCCATGGCACGCTCCCGGCCACTGTACCCTCAACCTGCTGGGCTCAGGTGATCCTTCCAACTCAGTCTTCCAAGTAGCTGGAACTACAGGCATGAGCCACCATGCCCGGCTAATTTTTTAATTTATTGTAGAGATGAGGTCTCACCAAGTTGCCAGGGCTGGTCTCGAACCCGTAGGCTCTGGCAATCTTCTCACCTCTCACCCGTAGGCTCTGGCAATCCTCTCACCCAGGTCTCCCAAAGTGCTGGGATTATAGGCGTGAGCCACCACGCCTGGCCAACAAACACATTTCAAAGCATTTCTTTTGAAGGTTTTGCAGACTAGGAAGCAGAGGATGAGGTTGTTTATCTTCTTATTGTTTTAATTAAGGTGTAATTGAACATGCTCAGATATATGTTTGAGGAGTCTGACAAAAACATGAAGCCACGGAAGCCGCGCCCTTATTGAGACACAGATTTCAGTCAGTTAAGAAATGTCCTTTTACCTCCTGTCATTAAGCCTCACTCCCCTCACCCCCACAGAGCAGCCATTTTTCTGATCTTTCACCATAGATAAATCCTGCCTGTTTTAAAACTTCATATAAACGGAATATACAGCGTGTACTCTTTTGTGCCTGGCACTTTAAAAACTTATTTTGAACTAAGTATAAAACCACAAGATGTGGCAAAAATAGTACAGAGAGGTCCTGTGTACCTGTCGCCCAGCTGCTTTTGGTGGTGACATCTTATATAACCATTGCACAGTATCAAAACCAGGAGACTGGCCGAATGCTATACCAGCCTGTTTTGCTCTTGTTAGCATGTTATGTTTGATATTAGACGAAACTTTTTTTAGGGGTTTCAGTCTTTGGTATTGATTACTACACTTGCTAATTTTTATTTGTTTGTTTGTTAGTAGAGACGAGGTCTTGCTCTGTTGCCCGGGCTGGTCTAGGCTCAAGCAGTCCTCCTACCTCAGCCTCCCAAAGTGCTGGGATTACAGATGTGAGCCACCACATCAGGACTAGGTTTGCTAATTTTTTTTTTTTTTTT
>NW_007195595.1:422464-427429 GCF_000164805.1 Carlito syrichta | reverse complement strand
CCAGACTGGAGTGCAGTGGCCGCTCCCGGCCACCGCAGCCTCGACTGCTGGACTCCGGCGATCATCCGCCTCAGCCTTCCAAGTAGCCGGAATTACAGGCATGCGCTACCACGCCCAGCTGATTTTTTGATTTATTATAGAGACGATTTTTGCTGCCCAGGCGGGTCTCAAACCCGCGGGCTCAGGAAATCCACTCACCTCAGCCTCCCAAAGGCGCAGGATTACAGGCTGAGCCACCGAGCCCAGCTGCTAATTTTTTTTAATGATGTATTTGTTAATGGGAAAGGGACAGCTATTTTGTACTTATGGGGTTTTCTTCCTATAAAAGGATCGCCAGTTGTATAACTAACCACTCCTCACCCAGCTGGCATGAGACAGCAGGCAGCCAAGGCCAGGCCTTTGCTCTTCCCGTCTCCTTCCTTGTCTATCTAAAGAAAGAACTGTCTGTCAGCAATTCATGTCCTTTTGATTCTCCAAGGACAGCAGGTCTGAAGGCTTGAAGACGGTCAGAGACCCTAAACACATACTGCATTGGGTTTTGAACTTGGAAATAAGAAACTAAGGAGGTTGGGAGGAAGAAAAGGTCATCACCATGGCTGGAGGATACAGCTTACAGCAGAGGCAGGCATGCTCTCCAATCCTGAACCCACCAGTGAGATACACCCACCCAGTCACAGGCCACGTCTGTCTCTGGAGACGCGGAGGAGAACGCCTGTGTTCTGAGGGAAGGACCCAGTAGGGACTGGGCTGCAAATGCCTCATTCCATCCCCAGCCCAGCAATCAAGAAGCAAGGGCCAGAAGTGTTATGCTAGTGGATTTCACCTAGACAGCAAGGCAGGTCAAGGTGGGGTGCGAGTCCACACTTCCTAGGTCTGAGAGAGCCATTTGCTCTCAATCATTATCCTGTTCAGCTTCGTCTTTTTACTGTAGATATATTAGTTGTGGCAGTAAAGAAATGCCATTGGCTTTAATATGGAATTGTGAATAGTAGCAACATTGCCTGGTGCTGTGTGTGTGTGTGTTGGAGTCACTCTGTCGCCCAGGCTGGAGTGCAGTGGCATGGTCATGGCTACTGTAGCCTCGACCTGCTGGGCTCAGGTGATCCTTCTGCCTCAGCCTCCTGAGTAGCTGGAACCACAGGTGCATGCCACCATACCTGACTATTTTTTAAATACATGTAAAGATAAAGTTTCACCAAGTTACCCAGACTGGTCTTGAAACTCTGGGTTCAGGTAATCCTCTTGCCTCCACCTCCCAAAGTGCTGGGATTATAGGCAAGAGCCACCATGCCCAGCCTTGCTTGATAGTTCTTAATGTATCTTTTTTCCAAACTCCTTTTCCTTGCTTTGCTGTACTGACATTCTGTATAGTTTACATGACATTCAAAATGTCTCCTATATGGACACATATAATGGCCACAACTAAAATAATGAGTTGCCTACCTCTTCTACCAAGGCAGTAACTGGAGAGACAATAATACACATAGACAAATGTTCCACAGAGTCTCAAAGTAGGACACTGAGGGTTTGAGCAGGACAGAGCCATTTCCTGCTGAAGTCAGACCCCTTGGTAGGAATGTGCCTAGCAGGCCTCCATAGCCAGGTACCCCATGTTACCAAGGATGGTGAATTCATACCACCTTCATATGCATGTATCTTAATAAACTCCAGTGAAATGCTTAGAAGTGATTGGTCCCAGCGATCTCCCACATGTAGTGGCCTCTTGCCACTGGTTTCCTTTGTTTCAGCCAGAGCCGTGTGAATCACATATGAGATAATATGAAACTCCCTGGGTTACCACATCGGCTCTGTTTGAGCATATATGTGGTCTCAGTTGGGCACAGACCCAAAAAAACATGAATGTGCTTTTATTAATAGAGGGAGATGGCTTAGCTGAGGTTGGAAAATAGTGGCCTTGGTCTCAAGTCCCTTGCCACTAACTGTGGTTTCTGGCGGCTGCGTTCATTCTTGCACACCATCAGCGGGAAGCACACCATTGTGCCGTTGGCAGTCAAGCTGGGATGGAGCTCAAGGGACTTCAGTGATGGCTGTTCCAGATGACTGAGAAATGCTCTCAGAGACAAATGCCAAACAGAGCAGGGAGGCGGCAGACAGGGAGTCAGAGGCCCAGGACAGCAGCCTCCCTGGAAGCTGGTATATTTCCTGAGATTCAGTTTCCTCATCTGAAAAATGGGCACGCGATGCCTTTCCTGTTTGCAAGAGGAAAGGCATCGTGTGCCCATTTTTCAGAGGAAACTGAAGCTTCAGGTTTGCAAGGGGTTGTTTTAGAAAGCACATGAGTTAAAGCTCAAGAGGCAGTTTTGTAACCCCTAAAATAATAGCTCAGACCCCTTCCATAACAACAGATGATGTATACAAATAAATAAAACCGGATCTTTTTTTTTTTTTTTTTGGAGGTAGAGTCTCACTCTGTCACCCAGGCTGGAGTGCAGGGGTACAATCACAGCTCACCATAACCTTGACCTCCTGGGCTTAGGTGATCCTCCCACCTCAGCCTCCCAAGTAGCTGGGACTACAGGCACACATCACCACGCCCAGCTAATTTTGTATTTTTTGTAGAGATGAGGTCTCACCATGTTTCCCAGGCTGGTCTCAAACTCTTGGGCTCAAGCGACCTTCCTACCTCAGTCTCCCAAGATGCTGGAATTTACAGGTGTGAGCCACCACCCGGTCCAAATCTTGATGCTAGTTTTGGCTGAGGAAGCACAATAACTTCTTTTTTTTTTAACTTTTAAATTTTTTTTATTTTAAAATTGGGGGGTACAATTCAGGTTTAGGTATACAAATATTCATCATGCAGGTACCTTTGTTGATGAGGTGTGGCCCCCCCAGGCAGATTTCGACTACGGTCACTCCCCCCCCCGCCCCGCAGTTTCCCACCACAGTAACTTCTAAACTATTAATGGTACGGTGTCAATTGCATTAGGTCCCAAAGCTGTCTTTGAAAGCTAGTTCTTGAGATTGGGAAAATGTTTCTTAAAGAACAGGGTCCTGATGGATGGTAAGGTTCCTGGCCTAGCCAAAAGGCCTGCTTCCCTCTGCTCACCTAAATGGAATTCTGTGGTGGCCCATAGGTGGCAGCCCTTCGGACCAGGGGCAGCGTGGCTGGCCAATTGTCTTCCAGGGCAGAGTCTGATGAGTCCCCTGAGCCCTGAGCGCTCTGATGGAGGAAGAGCCAAGGCTGGAGAAGGGTGGTCTGCCCTGAAAATGCACAGTGTATGGAGGTTCAGGGGACCACGGACCTTTCCACCTTGTGCCCGCCCACTGCAGTCGGAATGCTGGAAATGGGGACCCCACCACAAGTCCTGTGTCATGTCTTCAAGTTCAGTTACCTAAGTCAGGAGGACTCATATTCTAAGACAAAGATTTCTTGTGTTTGCTAAGGGTTTTCAATCAATTAATAGTTTAAAATAATTTGAAATTTATAATCAAATTCAAAAAGCAGACGCTCTATCTCTTACTGTATTGATACGCTGTTTGTGGATTTACAAACGGTCTAGGTCTCCAGGCCAGGCATGGTGGCGTAAGCCTGTTATCCCAGCACATTGGAAGGCCGAGGCAAGAGGACTGCTTGAGCCTGGGAGTTTGAAATCAGCCTGGGTAACATAGCGAGACCTCATCTCTACCAAAAAAAAAAAAAACATCAAAAAATTACCCAGGTGTTGTGGCACATGTCTGTAGTCTCAGGTACTGGGGAGGCTGAGGCAGAAGGATTGACTGAGCCCAGGAGGTCAAGGCTGCAGTGAGCCACGGTTGTGTCACTGCACTCTAGTCTGAACAACAGAATGAGACCCTCCCTCAAAACAAAATAAAATAAAATGCGTCTCCCAGTGGTGGCACAATGAGAGCATCGAGGCCCAATGCACTCGATCTGAGATAGGCAGCTTTGCCAAAGACACTGGGTATGTTACTTGGTCAAGGGTGGTACCTGTTGTAATCAAGGAATTTGGGCAAGAAAGAAGCTACCCCAGAAAAGTGAGCACCATAACATCAGAGTGCAGCTCAGCCATAGACTAGCAACCAGAGTAACAATGGAAAGCTTCCTCCTTGATATTTACCAAAAACTTGGTCCCCTTTTGTCCTGGACATCATCTAGTCACTGATAACAAGCAAGGACTTTAATTTATACTCATCCTCATTTCAGATAACCAGTTCCACCCTCCTCTCTTTGTCGTTCTTCCTCCTGGTGGCCTTTTGACTCGGAGTGTCTGTTCCTAGGTTGCAGATTAGGAGATGGAATTAATAAGAATTAAATCTTGCAGTTTTCAATGTGCTGTTTCTTGGAGAAATTGACACTTACGAGGTTGGAAATTCCTCTAGTAAGTTCTTTAGAGGCTCAACAAGTTTCTGGTGTTTATTTGACTTATACTTTTTAGAGTAAAGGATTTGAGGTGGTTTAAAAGAGTATATACAGCTGAGCTCGGTGGTTCAGCCTGTAATCCCGTGCTTTGGGAGGCTGAGGTGAGTGGATTGCTTGAGCTCGCGGGTTTGAGACCCACCTGGGCAACTTGGCAGACCTCATCCCTACAATAAATTTTTTAAAAAATCAGCCGAGCGTGGTAGCGTGTGCCTGTAATTCCACCTACTTGGAAGGCTGAGGCCGAAGGATCACCAGAGCGCAGCAGGTCGAGGCTGCAGTGGCCGGAGCGGCCACTGCACTCCAGTCTGGGTGACAGAGTGAGACTCTGACTCAAAAAAAAAAAAAAAATTAAAAAAATTAAAAAATAAGAGAGCCGGGCTCAGTGGCTCAGCCTGTAATCCCGCGCCTTTGGGAGGCTGAGGTGAGTGGATTGCCTGAGCCCGCAGGTTCGAGACCTGCCTGGGCAACTTGGCGGGACCTCATCTCTACAATAAATCAAAAATTAGCCGTAGTAGCGCGTGCCTGTAGTAGCGCGTGCCTGTAGTTCCAGCTACTTGGAAGGCTGAGGCGGAAGGATCGCCAGA
>NW_007195595.1:416564-422373 GCF_000164805.1 Carlito syrichta | reverse complement strand
TTTGAGAGATGGAGCCAAGAGGATTGCCTGAGCTCACAGGTTGGAGACCTGCCTGAGTAACATGGCAAGACCTCGTCTCTACAATAAATAAAAAAACTAGCTGGGCATGGTGGTGCCTGCCTGTAGTTCCAGCTACTTGGGAGGCTGAGAAGGAAGGATCACCTGAGCCCAGTAGGCCGAGGCTACAGTGGCTGTGAGCATGCCACTGCACTCCAGCCTGGGCAACAGAGTGAGACTCCTACTCAAAACAAAACAAAACAAAAAAACGTTTTTTCCAAGCATGAAGCTTGGACTCTGGTGAACTCCTGCCTTGGGGACAGGCCAGTGGGGGTTGTTCCTGAGGATGGGGAACAAAGGCTGTGCTCAGAGTGCAGGACTCATTCACAGTCTCCACAGATGAATCTCTGTTCCACTAAGAGTTCTTATTTGTTTTTTAATTTTCACTTACGTGCAGTGAATTCAAAAGTTGGAGCAAAGTTTAGAGTTAAGTGGGTGGCCTCGAAACTCGCCTTTGCTGTGACCACACCACTTAGCTAGATGGTCCTCTCGCCAATCTTTTTACATTTTTCCCAGGAAAGTACACTGGTCTGAGCATTCAGCACCCCGCCCCCACCCCACGGGAGCTTGGTGGCTCACGGAGATTGGTGGCAGTCTCTCAAGATGAGGGGCATTAGAGCTACATCTGTGTAGTGACCTCTTCCTGATCCTCCTCCCTCGGGGCTTCAAGCCCCAGCTCACCCAGGCCTCTTCTAAGCCCCTGTACTTTCTTGCCAGAAGCTTCTTAAAGGAAAAAATCCTCCCTTTCCAGTCCCCTGGTTCATTCTTCTTTTTCTTTCCCCTTCCTCCTTTCCCTTCTGTCCACCCAGCCAACCCGCCAGCAACTGAACCTTGAGCACATGTGTTGTCCTCTGAGTAGAAAGATGAATAAGAAGCAATTTGTAGCTGGGTGTGGTGTCTCATGCCCACAGTCCCAGCACTTTGGGAAGCAGAGGTGAGAGGATTGCCTGGGCTCACAGGTTCAAGACCAGCCTGAGACAGTTGGCGAGACCGTGTTTCTACAATAAATTGAAAATTAGCTGGGTGTGGTGGTGCAACCTGTAGTTCCAGCTACTTGGAAGGCTGAAGCAGAAGGACTGCCTGAGCCCAGCAGGTCAAGGTTGCGGTGGCCATGAGTGTTCCACTGTACTCCAGCCTGGGTGACAGAGTGAGATTCTGAGTCAAAAAACAAAAACGAAGCCTACCATGGGGTAATAGGGGCAGGAGTCAAGGGCCAGTGGTTCTGAGGTGGCTGTCATGGAGGCCTGGACAGGCTGGTCTGTCAACATGGAAGAGGACGCGTTTGTCGGTCCCTGAAAAGTCTTCATTGACTTTCCATAGCGAGCCTGAGCTGAGTCCTGAAAAATGAGTAGGAGGTTGCCAGCAGGAGAGAGGGTGGACAGAGATGGAGGAGGACTCTGGCGGAGAAAGTAGTCCGTTCAAAGACGTGAAGACTGAAGGACGAGGGTGTGCAGTGGTGTGAGATCTGTGAGATGGCGGGGTGGTGGGAAGGGAAGGAGGTGGCCTGGAGGGATGAGCCGTGCTTCGGAGAGGGGGAGCCTTTGGGCCAAGGATGCTGCTGCTAGGTCCTGGGAAGTCAGAGCAGGCCCTGGAGGGGGAAGGCTGGGTTTTGAGATGCCCTCTGGCAGCAGCCAGGGGCTGGGGGAGATGAACAGGGAGTGGCTGAGGCAGGAGCCTGTGCAGGGGCTGTAGTGTTGGGATAAGAGATGACATGGGCTTAAACGGAACCAGCGACTCGAGTGATGGAGACGAAAGGTGGGACAGGTACCCCTCAGGTGGGGCATTTAGGAGTCTGGAAAGGAGCTGCTGACATGAATGAGACATAACATAGGATAAATACACTGCAAGTCCGTCCCTCTCCAGAATGTCCATTTTTCTTTCATCCATTATTTCTTATTCCTCTGCTCCTGTAAAATCATGTGAAAATCTATCTTCCTCAGGAATATTGTGTAACTCGTGGTTTTCTGACATCCTAACCTTTCCGTTTACATCCATTCTTTTCTTTGTGGATATCCATCCATTCATTCCACCAACAAATTTGTATTAAGGGCCCACTGTGTGCCAGGCACTTGATTGGGGCCTGGGGGCACAGTGGTGAAAAGACAGACAAGTTTTATGCCCTCACTTGAGCTTCTAGCCTAGAGGAGTATCTACTCAGGCAGTAAAATGTAATATTAAATATCCTAACACTGAGTAGAGTTAGTGGGGAGTATTGGTATGAGATGCAGTTTTGGGGGGGTGGTAAGGACCAGATCTGTGGAGTCTTGTAGACGAAGGCCAGGGAACTGAATGCTGTCCTGGGAGGTACAGACAGAAAGCAAGTAGGGCTTAAGGTCACAGGAATCAGAAAGGCGGAATTCTGGGGTATCTCTGAGGTTTGGGGGCTTGAGCAACCAGGTTGAGGGTGGTGTCATCTATGAAGCATTGCTGTGTGTTTTTCAAGTGTGTAGGATGTATTTCTTTCTCTTTTTTTGAGTTGGAGTCTCATTCTCTTGCCCAGGCTGGAGCGCAGTGGCACATTCACGGCCACCACAGCCTCGACCTGCTGGGCTCAGATGATCCTTCCATCTCAGCCTTTCAAATAGTTGGAACCACAAATGTGTACCACCACTAATTTTTTTGTTTATTATAGCGACAAGGTCTCACCAAGTTGCCCAGGTTGGTCTCGAACCCCTGAGCTCAGGCAATCCTCTTGCCTCTACCTCCTAAAGTGCTGGGATTATGGCCATGAGCCACTGTGCCCAGCCTAGGATGTGTTTTATGTGCATTGTTTCTACCAAGACAAATTCAGAAATATTTGAGTTACTGTATCTTACTCGCTCAACTGTGTGCCCACCACATCACGTGATCTGTGCGGCAAATGAATAAGGATTTCCATCAGATGATCTGTCATATGTATTTACAAGCTCCCACTCCTGATATGGGTCATTTATGAAAGTCGTGTCTTTGGGGCAGAAGAGCCTTGAGCCCTAATGAGGTGACAAGAATGCTTGAGAGAGAGCAAAAACATGAGGCTGAAACAAGAAAATAAATGCTCCTGAGGAAACTGTTCCCTTCTACCGACATTGTCCTTTGCCAGAGGATAGATGTGGGGAACATGAAGATGACCATGGCTTGGGGTGTCCCATCTTTGAAGCTAGGAACCAGGAAAAAGGAACGGTCTGTGTGCACACTGATTGGAATGGATATTCTGTGGTTTCCCATGGTCTCCATCCACCCAGGGCATCTGTGCTCCTTGGTCTCCATGGAAGAAAACGTGTGGGTGACTCTTTGGGTTGACGTGAACAGTGGTGCTCCAGTGCCTGGGTTGTCTCAAGGACAGCAGGTGGAGCCAGGGTCAGCTGATGAGAATTTTCTGTCTTACAGCAGCAGTGGCCTGGAATTCTGAGAATAATTCCCAAGTCTTCACAAAATGCCCATTCCTTAGCTTAGAAGACCACAGTATAGATCGATGACCAAGTAGAACTCCCCAGTAGCTGTTTCTCTTCCAATGTTTGGGATACAGAAACTCTCAGGGTAGAATTTACAGAACTGTTATGTAATTGAATTGACTACAAAAGGTGTGGACATATTTATTTGAGGCATTTAAAAACATTCTTTTTTAGGCTGGGCGCAATGGCTCATGCCTGTAATCCCAGATGGAGGCTAGAGGACTGCCTGAGCCCAGGGATTCAAGAACAGCCTGGGTAACTTGGCGAGACCTTGTCTCTACAATAAATCAAAAAATTGGCCAGGCATGGTGGCGCATGCCTGTAGTTTCAGCTACTTGGAAGGCTGAGGTGAAAGGATCACCTGAGCCCAATAGGTCGATGCTGGGCTAACTGTGAGTGTGCCACTGCATTCCAGCCTGGGTGAGACTCTGCGTCAAAAAAAAAAAAAAGTTGTATTGTAAAAGTAGTCAGTTATAACTTATTTGAGTCCTGATAATTAAGTTCACGAATTTATCCTAGAAAAAGTGTTCCATACCTCATTGCTGAATATCACTGTGGTCACCTTCAAAGTACTCCCCTTGGAAAGCTATGCACCAATGCTAGCACCTAGTCCACTCATCAAAGCAAATTTGGAACTTCCTTCACCCCTTTTGGTTGTGGGTTGCAGGACATTAGTGTTGAAACATTTTATATCCCAGAACACATGGAAGCAACAGGAACTCTTTTTCTGGAATGGCCATCAGAGCCGTTGTTGTATTATCCTTGATGTCCTGAATGACATCAAATGTCTTCCTTTCACTATTTCCTTTATCTTTGGGTAAAGAAAAACGTTACTGGGGGCCAGATCGGGTGAGTAGGGAGGGTATTCCAATACAGGTATTTGTACAGTGCTGCCAACGTAAGCACACGGTGACAAGTACGCAAACTTAATGGTCAGGCCTCAGCAATAATGACGACATATATCTTAGATTAGTTTTCCCTGTAAAAACAGCAAAAAAGTTGTACAAGCTCCAACAGTTAGGTTTGTAAACCATTCTAGAAAAAGTGCTCCATCCCTCATTGCTGAATATCACTACAGTCACCTTCAAAGCACTCCCCTTGGGAAGCTATTGTTTTTCAAAGTTTATTAACTATGATTATAATGAGTCTTCATATTTATGATGCTTTACAGTGTACAAAAGCCATAGCTACATTTTTTTCATTTGATAACACACAACCACCATGAGAGGTAAGCAGTGATTGTATCCCTCTTTACACAGATGAGGAAATGGGGAAATTGAGGATGAGTAACTGCCCACAGACACATAACCAGGAAGTGATTTGGGACTGGAAGCCCACAATTTTTGAGCACTCTTAGTAAATAGGCACGAGCAGTGCCATTCACACATCTTTTCCTCAACTGAATCCTCACGACTATTGGGCAATTATCATCAGCTCTACTTTGCTGATGAGAATGTGCCTGGTAGGTTAAATCCCTAGCCCAGGCCAGTGAGCGGTAGGGCTAAGCCGACTCTTGCCGGAGACCAGCTCCAGCCGGGTTCAGGGTACCCCAAAGGTGGAGACGGCGTCGGCGATTGGGGGGAAGAAGAGAGAGAGAGAGAGAGAGAGAGAGAGAGAGAGAGAGAGAGAGAGAGAGAGAGAGAGAGAGAGACTGGATGCCTGTCTAGTGCGGAAGCCTGTGACTAATACTAAGGCTCTTAGATGTGACCCGAGTTTGAATTGTAAGTTGTGTGAAAGCCAAAACTGCAGTTTGTGGAAGAATGGGAGCAATGAGCTTCTAAAGTTAGCTTGTGTTCGTCCCGGTCTGAGAGTTTTTATGTTTTGAGCTCACAGGAGCTTAATCTGGTTAGTGCTGAGTAGAAAGGGAGAGGAAATGGGGTCAATACCTCCCGAACACATCCTAGTGGTCTCGGGGTCTCCCAACAGCTCTGACTAGTAGCCTGCCTGACTAGTAGCCTTAATGCTCAGTGGGCCTCCGTGGCCGGCTCCCAACAGCTCTGACTAGTAGCCTGCCTGTGCAAGGAACGATCACACTGCCTATTAAAGTTATTAGAGAATAAGCTGGGTGTGGTGGCTCATGCCTGTAATCCCAACACTTTGGGAGGCAAAGATGAGAGGATTGCCTGAGCCCAGGGATTCAAGACCAGCCTGGACAATTTGGCGAGACCTTGTCTCTATAAAAAAATCAAAAAATTACCAATGTGTGGTAGCACATACCTATAGTTCCAGCTACTCAGGAGGCTGAGGTGGAAGGATCACTGGGCCCAGCAGGCTGAGGCTGTGATTGCATTCCAGCCTGGGCAACAGTGTGAGACTCACAC
>NW_007195595.1:381829-416492 GCF_000164805.1 Carlito syrichta | reverse complement strand
TTTTTTTTTTTTTTTTTTTTTTTTTTTTTTTTTTTTTAGTTGGAGTCTCTGTTGCCCAGGCTGGAGTGCAGAGGCACACTCATGGCCACCGCAGCCTCAAACCGCTGGGTTCAGGAGATCCTTCCGCCTCAGCCTTCCACGTAACTGGGACTACAGACACATGCACCACGCCTGTCTAATTTTTTGGTTTATTGTAGAGACAAGGTCTTGCCAAGTTGTCCGGGCTGGTCTCGAACCCCTGGGCTCAGGCAATCCTTTTGCCTACACCTCCCAAAGTTGTGGGATTACAGGTGTGAGCCACTGCACCTGGTTGGATTTTTTTTTTTTTTTTTAACAAAATAAGACAAATTTTTGAGATCTCAATACCTGTCTCTGGGAAAAGAAGGAGACTAAGTAAGGTCTTAACCACTCCTTGGCCACATCGTTATTTTATGCTACTTATAAAAAATGCAGAATAAGATATTTCCAACCTGTGGAACTGATGTCGCTGTCACAGGGTCAGTTGAGGATCTGATGACTATTCACAAACCCAGGTGATGATCTATTGAACCCTGGACTTGGAGTATACTAGTACTTATTAATATGAATATTGTTATTGACTTTTGAACCAAATGAGGCTTTCTTTGTTTTCATTTCTTGTGACGTGTGCCTAGGCCCACGTTCTCTGGTGGGAGATGCATCATGGGCCATGGCTTAGCTCCTGGTGTAGAAAAATAGAATCAATTGTGCTGTGCTGCTTAGTGTGGCTGTATTTTTTTCCGTTTTTAAAAAACAGTGCAACTGTGCTTTTATCCTAGGTGACTGCTACACTGAGGAACTTGGTTGATGCCCCACGAGCAAGGAGTAAGCTCCTGGGCATCAGTGCCCTTCCCCAGCTCTGCACAGCAATGGACCAGTGCGTGGGTGACAAGGACGTCTGTACCAATATTGCCAGAATATTCAGGTAGGTAGGCTGAGAAAACAAAGTAGCCTTATGAAAATGCTCATGCCAGCCGGGCATGGTGGCTCATGCCTGTAATCCCAACCCTTTGGGAGGCCAAAGCAAGAAGATTGCCTGAGCCCAGGGGTTCAAGGCCAACCTGGGCAACTTGGCAAGACTTTGTCTCTACAATAAATCAAAAAGTTAGCTGGGCATGGTGGCATGCTTAGATTTGGGGTTATTGTTAATATTTGCCTGTGTGAATTCTTTTTTAAAATTTTTTTGCTTTAAAAACTAAATTTAGTGACCCAAGTTTAAAATGAATGAGCTGTCGGGCTCGGTGGCTCAGCCTATAATCCCCACCTCTGGGAGGCTGAGGTGAGTGGATTGCCTGAGCCCGCGGGTTTGAGACCTGCTTGGGCAACTTGGTGAGACCTCATCTCTACAATAAATCAAAAACTAGCTGGGTGTGGTAGCGCGTGCCTGTAGTTCCAGCTACTTGGAAAGCTGAGGTGGAAGGATCGCTGGAGCCCAGCAGGTCGAGGCTGTGGTGGCCGGGAGCGGCCACTGCACTCCAGTCTGGGTGACAGAGTGAGACTCCAACTCAAAAAAATAAATAAATAAAATAAAATAAAATGAATGAGCTAAACTAACAACTTCATTTCCTACATGATTCTAAACACGTTGATTGTAAGTCACTTGAGTTCTTTGGTAGATTGTAAACTGTGTGTGTGTGTGTGTGTGTGTGTGTGTGTGTGTGTGTGTGTGTGTGTGTGTGTGTCTCTGTGTGTCTGTGTGTGGGGGTGTGTGTGTATGTGTAGTAATCTCAGCTTGTTGGAAATGAAGAACGATATCACAAAACATTGCAAACTTTCTGGTCAACTTGGAAACAATACTTAAGAGTTTTAACTCAAAAAGGGGGGTCAACGCTTATGTCTGATCTGACTTAGTTTGTAATAGGTTATTTTATTCTCACTGTTTGAACTTTTGCTCACACGATCACTAGTCATGTTTATACTCACTTTATTTACTCCAGAAAGATGGTCATTTGAATCCAGGTTGCCTCAATACAAGATGTTAAATTTCAGAACTGTCTTTAAATTTTGTGTTTATATTTCCTCCCTCATTGCTCTGGGCCAACATTTTTACATAATGATTCTTCTCAAGAGACCTGGACCTTGCTTGAACTAGAATATGGTCGTTGTGTAAAGAACTACAAAATTTCCTGAAGATTGCATTGGTAATTAGCCACAGTCTGAGGATGTGAGTCGGGATTTGATTTTTTTTACACTGCACTTTCCTGAGCTTTGTTCTGGATACTTAATTACTAACCCCACTTTGAAGCATTGTGAAATCATAAAGAATTTATGTTTGTGTGTGGTGGCATGTAGGGATACAAGTTAGTTTTTTTCCACTTAGATAGTTGATTGTTCCAGCACCTTTCATTGAATATGCTGTCCTATTTGCACTGATTTTTTTTTTTTTTTTAGTTGGAATCTCACTCTGTTACCCAGGCTGGAGTGCAGTGGCACACTCATGGCCACCGCAGCCTCAACCTGCTGGGTCCAGGCGATCCTTCTGCCTCAGCCTTTCAAGTAGCTGGAACTACAGGCATGTGCCACTACGCCCAGCTAATTTTTTGATTTAATGTAGAGGTGAGGTCTTGCCCAGCTGCCTGGGCTGGTCTCAAACCAATGAACTCAGGCAATCCTCTCACCTCGGCCTCCCAAAATGCTGGGATTATAGGTGTGAGCCACCATGCCTGGCCTTCTCCTTGATTTTGTCAGTCATACACAAGCTCCTGATGCTTGCAGATCTGTTTCTGGGCATTCTATTCAGTCTATCCTAAGACCAATACCACCCTGTGTTTACTATTACAGATTTAATTTAAGTCTTGCAATGAGATGAGTCCCTAGACCAGGCACTGTGGCTCACACTTGGCCTGCAATTTGGGAAGTTGAGGCAGGAAGGTTTCTTGAACCCAGGAGTTTGAGACCAGCCTAGGCAACTTGGTGAGGCCTCATCTCTACAAAAAAATAAATAAAATTAGCTGGACATGGTAGCGTGTACCTGTAGTCCCAGCTACTTGGGAAGATGAGGTGGAAGGATTGCCTGAACTCAGGAGATCGAGTCTGTGGTGAGCCCTGACTCCAGCCTGCGTGATAGAGTGAGATCCCTGTCTCAAAAAAAGAAAAAAGAAAAAGAAAAAAAAAAAGATGAGTCTCTCATTTTTTTTCTCCTTTAAGATGTAAACTCTTCTCATAAATTAGAGAATCAGCTAAAAGTCAAGATAGGAACTCTAGGATTTTTTAATGAAACTATACTGAGTACGTAGAATAAGTTGGGTAGGGATGGGGAGAATTGGTATGATCTTGAGTCTTTCATTCATGTAATGTTTTCTTTTATGTCCTTCAATACAATTGTATCATATTCTCCATAAATATTTTGCACATCTTTCTGCTAGATTTATTCTTAGGTCCTTCATGACTTTTGCTGCAATTATGAATACAATTATTAAAATATTTTTAAGCCAGGCACAGTGGTGTGTGTCTGTAATCCCAGCTATCCAGAAGGCTGAGATGGGAGGGGAGGATTGCTCGAACCCAGAAGTTTGAGACTAGCCTGGGCAACATAGCAAGACCCTGACTCAAAAAAAAAAAAAAAGAAGAAGAAGAAGAAGAAGAGGAAGAAAGAAAAGACAGAGAGAAAACTAAAGGCTCATAGGTTGTTGCTGATGGATGTGGATAGTCCTGATGTTTGCTTATTAATCTTGAATCCAGGAATCTTGAAGATCTAGGGCTAGGAGTTTCTCTATAGATTCTCTTAGATTTTTCTATGTAGATTGTCTACAAATAATTTTTTCTGTTTTTTTTCTTTTTCAATTATTGCAACTCTTCTTCCATGTCCACCTCTTCTTTATCACTTTACTTTGAAGTCTGGTCCAAAATTGAGAGAGTTGGGTCTGCTGTCTTTCTTTTTTTGAGTTGGAGTCTCACTCTTATCACCTAGGCTGGAGTATAGTAGCATGCTCATGGCTACGGCAGCCTCGACCTGCTGGCCTCAGGGGATCCTTCCACCTCAGTCTTCCAAGTAGCTGGAACTACAGACACATGCCACCATGCCCAGCTTGTTTTTGTGATTTATTGTAGAGATGAGGTCTCACCAAGTTGCCCAGGCTAGTCTCAAATCCCTGGGCTCAGGCAATCCCTCTCACTTTGGCTTCCCAAAGCGCTGGGATTACAGGCTGAGCCACTGTACCCAGTTGGCTATGCTGTCTTTCTTTGACTTTAAAGGAAATACTTTTATAGTTTCACCAGTTGAAAATAATTATTGCTTATAGGTATTTGTAGATACCCTTTAAAAAGTTAAAGGGGAAGCCGGGCACAGTGACTCAAGCCTGTAATCGCAGCACTTTGGGAAGCCGAGGTGAGAGGATTGCCTGATCTCAGGGGTTCAAGACCAGCCTGGGCAACTTAATGAGATCTCATCTCTACAAAAAAAAAAAAAAAAAAGCCAGACATGGTAGCACGTGCCTGTAGTTCCAGCTACTTGGAAGGCTGAGGCAGAAGGATTGCCTGAGTATAGT
Source organism: Carlito syrichta (assembly GCF_000164805.1). Taxonomy (NCBI): domain Eukaryota; kingdom Metazoa; phylum Chordata; class Mammalia; order Primates; family Tarsiidae; genus Carlito; species Carlito syrichta. Next base: position 411,987 of record NW_007195595.1, on the reverse strand, counting down.
AGATCGAGGCTGTGGTGGCCATGAGTGTGCCACTGCACTCCAACCTGAGCAATGGAGTGAGCTTCCAACTAAAAAAAAAAAGTTAAGGAAGGATTTTTTTTCTCATTTTAATGGATATTAGGTTTCGTCAAATTCTCACCCTGAATCTCTTTTGATTATGTAGATTTCCTTTTTTTAATTCATTAGTGTAGTAAATTACATGAATAGGTTTTCTTATGTTGAGCCATTATATATCACTGGCCTTGGCTAATTAATATTTAGGATTTTTCATCAGCGGTCACAGGTTAGATTGGCCTTTACTTTTTCTTTCTCCTATTTTCCTTGTCATGTGTGGCCTTCTCTTATTCTTAGTAATCTTTCTTCTATTTTCTTTTTTTTTTTTTGAGTTGGAGTCTCACTCTGTCGCCCAGACTGGAGTGCAGTGGCCGCTCCCGGCCACTGCAGCCTCGCCTGCTGGGCTCCGGCGATCCTTCCGCCTCAGCCTTCCAAGTAGCTGGAATTACAGGCATGCGCTACCATGCCCAGCTGATTTTTTGATTTATTGTAGAGATGAGGTCTTGGTGCCCAGGCGGGTCTCGAACCCGCTGGCTCAGGCAATCCACTCACCTCAACCTCCCAGAGGCGCGGGATTACAGGCTGAGCCACCAAGCCCGGCTTATTTTCTATGGATATGTTGTATTTTTCTTCTACTTGTTTTAGTTAGAAACTCCATTCCTTTCTTTTTCAGCCTCCTTATGTCTATAAATTTTACTCTAAATACTGATTCAGCTGCAGGCAGCAAATTTTGATTTGTAGTATTTTTGTTGTTATTTATATCTAAGTATCTTTTGATTTTTATGTTTCTTTGACTCATAAGTTTGTGTTCTTAAATTTCCAAAAATATGTGTTTGTAAAAAATGTATTTTTAAAATTGGTTTCTAATTTAATTGCACTTTGACCAGAGAATGTAGTCTGTGAGATACCAATTCTCTGAAAATTTTCTGAGACTTGCTTATGGCCCAGTACATGGTCAAATTTTTAAAATATTAATTATGTTTTACCTACTGATCCATCAATTAATGCAAAATTTGAAGCTATCTCCTGGTTTGATAGAATTTTTCAATATTGCCTTATGGGTTTGTTTGCTTAATTGCTTTCTTCCTTTCTTTAGAAGTTTTGAAGCTATTTCCAAGGCTTTTTTGCCTTAAGGTCTATTTTGCCTGATGTTAGAATAGCACTACCAGCCTAGTATATTAGACAAGTTTACATTGGCCTCTGATGGGCTCCTGGGGAATTCACTGGCATCCAATCAGATTTCATAGACATGTCTTAGTTTGTGTTTTGTGAACCACATGGTTAGTATAAATTCACACCACATACATGTGTTACAGCCTTCAGGTTTCTGCTTTTCTTTTCTCTTTCTCTTTTTTTTTCCCCAGAGTCTCTCTGTTCCAGGTTGGAGTGCAGTGGTATGATTACAGCTTACTACAACCTCAAACTCCTGGTCTCCAGCAATCCTCTTGCCTCAGTCTTCTGAGTAGCTGGGACTACAGGCACAGGTCACCATGCCCGACTAACTTTTTAATATTTTTGTAGAGACAAGGTCTTACTATGTTGTCCAGGCTGGTCTCAGTCTCCTGAACTCAAGCTATCCCCTCACCTCAGGTTGCAAAGTGTTGGGATTACAGGTGTGAGCCACCACATCCGGCCTTTCTACTTTTCAAACGACCTTTTTAAACTCCCCTATTCCACCTCTTCAGAGTCTATAGCAGATAGAAAGCCTCCTTGCAGCTTCTCTGAGCTGGTGTGTGGAGTATTTTTGGACTCTTGTTCTTGAACTGGACAATACTTTGAAGGTTTGATTTAAAGTGATACTGTGTGTATTTGAATTTCATAGAAATACAAAGTTTATTTTTATTTTCCCATTTGGCATTTTTGCAGCAAACTTACTTCTTACCGTGACTGCTGTGCAGCCTTGGCCAACTATTCCAGATGTTACGCCTTGTTTTTGAATCTGATAAACAAATACCAGAAGAAGCAGGTCAGTTCTCCATGCATTCAATTATTCAATGATTCTTTACACTGGTGTATTTGTGTTAAGCCTATGTGGAAGGACTTTATGTTCTGAATATATGGGTTTCTAGTGGAAGCTTCCATTAGATGTATAATGGGCTGCCCCACAGGGGTTGAGGAAGGAGAGTTTGAGGCAGGAACTGTCTCATCAATGGGATGCTGAGGATCTAGGGAGTTTCCTGATTTAGGGAGGAGGTGGACTACAGCAGCATTGTTCCACCCCGTGATCTGCAGTCTACCCACCTGAGAGTCACCTTGGAGTTGGGTTGAGGGTACACTGGTCACTTCCAGGTCCCACCCCAGGCCTACGGAGTCAGATGGGTAGGCTGGGACCTGGGAATCAGCATTTTAACAAGAAGCATAGGGACTTCTGCTGCAAACTAAAGTTTGGATTCCCAGGTCATATATGGTGGCTCACACCTATAATCTCAGCACTTTGAGAGACTGAAGCAGGGGGATTTCTTGAACCCAGGAGTTCCAGACCAGCCTGGGCAACATAGCTAGACCCCATGACCACAGATAATATATATATATTTTTGAGTTGGAGTCTCACTCTGTCGCCCAGACTGGAGTGCAGTCGAGATAAGCCTGAGCAACATGGCGAGACCTCGTCTCTACAGTAAGTCAAAAAAATAAGCCAGGCGTGGTGGCGCGTGCCTGTAGTTCCAGCTATTTGGAAGGTTGAAGTGGAAGGAGCGCCTGAACCCAGCAGGTTGAGGCTGCAGTGTCTGTGAGCATGCCACTGCACTCCAGTCTGGGCAGCAGAGTGAGACTCAGTGTCAAATACATACATACCATACATAAATGTGACACCTATGCTGGGAACGGGGGTGTGAGCCTCTAGTCCCAGTTACTCGGAATCACTTGATCCGAGGAGTTTGAGTCCAGCCTGGGCAACATGACAAGACCTCATCTCTTTTTTAAAAAGTGGCACCTAAAAGATATAAAATAAGAGTGACTATGAGTAGACTTTTAGTGAGAAAGGCTTAAGGGACTCAGATGCAATTTCTCTGTCACTTCGCATCTTCAAAGCCAATTCATATTTCAAGATGTAGCTCTAATGTCCCCCTCTCTGTGAAGCCTCCTAAGGTTAGTCCATTTTTTTCCTCATCAGGGCATTGTCTTAAAGACCTTAACACAGTGAATGCACTTAGCCAGGACACTCAGAGCTAAGAACCCACGCAGTGTGTTTATGATCTTAACTATGTCACTATTAAGAAAAATTATCAGCTGAGCACGATGGCCCATTCCTATAATTGCAGCACTTTGGGTGGAAGAGGCAAGAGGATTGCCTGAGCCCAGGGGTTCGAGACCAATCTGGGCAACTTGGCAAGACCTCATCTCTACAATAAATCAAAAAATTAGCCAGGTGTGGTGGTGTGCACCTGTAGTTCCAGCTCCTTGGAAGGCTGAGGCGGAGTGCCACTGCACTCCAGTCTGGGTGACTTAGTGAGATTCCAACTAAAAAAGAGAGAGAGAGAGAGAAAGAAAAAGAGAAAGAAAAAGATAAACTATCCAAATCTTAGAATTAAAGTTTGGGGTAGGAGGAGACATGTCTTGACAAAGTCATGCAGAATTAAGCCTAATTCTCTAGTTAAATGTGTTGGCATCTGACCTAGCTATTTACTGTTTGATTAGGATCCAGACACTGTGAAATTACATATTAACTTGTAGATTTCTGTCTGGGAGACAGGATCACCTCAAAAGTTATGGTTTGATTACCTGGAAGACTATTAGTCAGGTATGTATCCGGTCTAGAAATTTTATTCTAGCATTCTTTCACGTACTTGTAAATTCCCAGTTCTCCAATTGTTCTTGGAACCAACTTTACCATAATATTGGCTTTCACATGAATGAGGTAAATGATTTTTAAATGTGTTAATTTTATAGGTATATGGTTCTTGTTTTAACTTTTTAAAAATGAATACTTTCACTCGATACTATCTTTCACTTGTAATAAAGATTGAAATGTTACAGCTTTGAACTGTCACTTTGATTTTTTTCTAGTAAGAAAAATACATAGTTTATATTTTCCTCAAAACCAAAATATTTTAGAAGAGCAGGGAACGAGGTTAGGCTTCAAGGAAGCCTTTAGTTCTGTATCCCAACTATTCCTTAAAATCATTAACCAGAAGTTCTGATAAGTCTTTGTAAATATTTTTTTGGTGGGTCTCCAAATGATTATCACCTGTATAGCTGCCCCTCCCACTACCAAGAGATCTCTGAAGCATAGACTTTGTCTTGATAGACAGAAATGATACTTAGCATAGTAAGGTTATGGTAAGTGCTGGAAGAAAGAATTTTGAGCATGTAAACTGCTTTGGAGTCTGTAAAGTGTTATAAAATATTTTTTTCTAATACTCAAGCACTTCTTCCTTAAATATTTACTTTCGTTTTCCTAGCTTGGTGGAAGAAGTAATTTTTTGCCACCATTTTCATGTTGGTGGGCTGCCATAAACAACAATGACAGATTTTAAATTGCTTCAGACCAGCATGGCATCTTGGATTCATGTTTCCCTTGGTTCAGGTGACCAGTCGAATTGCATGATTTGTTTTTCTTCTCTTCTTCATGTCCTGATGTGAGTGTATTGATCGGAGGTGGTTGGAAGTTTTACTGGACCTGAGATTTACTTGGACACTGAGGCTTAGAACTGATCTTAAAACATAAATCAGCCTTCAGCAACTCACTTAAATAAAATTATTACTTCCTACAATTATTTATTTTATTTTTTGAGTCAGAATCTCACTCTGTCACCCAGGCTGGAGTGCAGTGGCACATTCACAGCCACCGCAGCCTTGACCTGCTGGGCTCAGGCAATCCTTCTGCCTCAGCCTTCCATGTAGTTGGGACCACAGGTGTATGCCACTATGCCCAGCTAATTTTTTGATTTATTGTGAAGATGAAGTCTTGCCAAGTTGCCCAGGCTGGTCTCGAACCCCTAGGGTCAGGTAGTCCTTTCACCTCTGCCTCCCAAAGTGGTGGGATTACAGGTGTGAGCCCAGCTACTTCCTATAATTATTTGTTTCAGCTCTAGGAAACGCTTCTGCAAAACTAACTTGGGTTGTAGCAATATACTTTGGAAGCTTTGTAGTCTCTTAACATCTATAGCCATCACCAAATGATTAAACATCATCAGAAAGAGTCAGCATATCTGCCTTACCTTTTGTTCTGAGAGGTTATTATTGCCTCCGTCTTAAAAGCCTGAGAACTACATTTAGAATCGTCACAGGTTCCACTTTTCTAAGACTTGTTTTTAAATTAAATCATGTTTGTGGCTGTGTTTTCAAAAAACATAGAAACAGAAATCTAAAACAGAAGAAAACAGCCCTTTATGGTGACAAATGAAATGCTGCTCGCACACACTTCTTTACATGACCTCACTGGAGGGTGGGACACTTCACAGGAAGCTGCCGTCGCTGCCACCGTCCACCAAGGGAAAATCTGAACCAGGTGGCACGGGCTGGGTGCTGTTGGGAGAAACAGACGTCTCCTCCCCCACCTACTGTTGTTTTCCACTAAAGGGAGAAAAATAGAAATTACATGAGACAATACCAAAAGTAAGATTTCCCCCATTATTTTCAATTCTTCATCTCTCGTCACGTACAGTCTGATTTCAGCATTTGAGACTGGGTCTCTCTGAATATACTTTAATCTCTATCAAGTCCATTGATAGGAGGGATTAGGAGAGAGGTTTCCCTTTTATTTTTTCAATGTTCTTCTAATTTTTTTTGAGTTGGAGTCTCACTCTTGTCACCCAGGCTGGAGTGCAGTGGCATGCTCATGGCCACCACGGCTTCAACCTGCTGGGCTTAGGAGATCCTTCCATCTCAACCTTCCAGTAGCTGGAACTACAGATGCATGCCACCACACCTGGCTGGTTTTTGTGACTTATTGTAGAGATGAGGTCTCACCAAGTTGCCCAGGCTGGTCTCGAATCCCCAGACTCAGGCAATCCTCTCACCTTGGCCTCCCAAAGTGCTGAGCTTACAGGTTGAGCCACCACGCCCAGTCAATTTATTTTTAAATTATTATTTTAACGATGGGTACAATTTGGGGTTAGGCATACAAATGGTCATTGTACAGGTAAAGTTTGAGCCTCACTTTGGTCCCCACTTTACTTGGTTTGAGATTAGGTGCCCTTATTGATGAAGTATCCCTCTCACCCCCTGGCAGTTTCCCACACCCATAAGTGGACCCCGAACAATTATCATAATGCTGTTCATTGGCAATAGTGGGAAAATCCCCTTTTATTTTCTATACATCTCTGCTGTGAGAATTATTTACAATAAATATGGATTTATAGTATTTTCTAAAGCAGTATTATAAAGACATATAGTAGGTGTTAAAGTGGTGAGATGTCTAATGTTTCTTGATTTCAATCCCAGACTAGGTTTTTCACTGGAATCACCTGTATTCCAGAATACAGGTTCTCAGGCCCACCCTGAAGGTTCAGCCTAGAATGGAGCCCATGTACCTATTCTCAAGAAACTCCTCAAGTGACTCAAATGAGCGGCAGGTCTTGGAAACCCATGGTACACATTACTAAGATGGTTCCTTAAATTGCTTTTCTCTAACATTGACAATAGAGGGGCTCCCACAAAACTCAAGAGATTTTAAAGTGATTAACCGAATCAACCACACAGGGTCAGTCTTTCTCTACAGGAGTGCGACTGATAATGAATCTTCCTGACAAAGCAGGAACCAAGTTGGCAAGACATGGCAGGTGTCGATGGAGCTTCCCAGTCAGTGGTCATGACCACTGGCCTTTGGCCTTCTGCACCAGCAGCTGAGAGATGATGTCTTAGCTGCGGAGGTAGGATGGTACGCTTGACTCTTCCACCAGCGTTCTCTGCCAGACTTGTGTCAAAATAAATCGTCCTGGGTCCAACCCCACCCAGCCTGAATAAGGCAGCATAGCACTGTGAGGCTTCAGACTCTGGCCATAGTAGGCCTCTCAGGAGGGTGGAGCTCAGGGCCTTCTCCTGGGGACCCTCAGAGCCACCTGCTGAGGGGAGGGTGGGTTAGCCTCAGGTAGCTAATAAGTCATGCATTGTCAATTCACTTATTAGTGAAACAAACACCAAATTTGATTGTTAACAATGATCCCCAAATATCCCTGCAGATGTCCTGTTTTGAGACAGCTTTGTTCATACCCATACCTAAACTGTGCCAGTTTGCAACAGACAAATGGAGAGTGAGTTGTTCATTTAAAGTAAAAGATGGTCTGTTTCTACCCTCTGTGTTTACACACAGCCCTCGGTGACATGGGCCTCAGTCTCTGTGTGACGCTACTGGTGTCCAGCCAGGGTTTCTTGCTCACCAGCAGCCTTAGTGAAAAGGCACCCGCTCCTCCCAGCTCTCATAAACAACTTCCACAGGGGGAACAAGGGAAACTTCTTTGGCTCATATCTCTGCAGTTCATGTGTCCAAGATCACTCCAGTTCCCACACACACACCGAACTGAAAACAGCATTCCAGCTGGCTGGATGCTGTTCAAAAGCCAAACTTCAAAGTTAGGTAAAGTAGCTATTAAAAACACTGACCGAAATTCAATTAAATGACAAATCTTGTTTAAGAAATATGCACATATTGTCTGCTTGATGGTGTCAACTGCATTCGGCAGAGACCAAATGTGCAGGCAGATGGACTTAATAACAAAGGCGGGAGGAAGGTTGCCATCAGCCCTGGGGAAGCTGAGCCTGCCCGAGGAGGCGCCGCTGACGTCAGCACTGCTACATTTAGCATCTCAGTGAGATGCGTTTGGGTTTGTTTTTTGGAAGAACATGAAGGGATTTTCCCCATTTCTTCTGTCCGTATCTACTGGGCGAGAGATTCGGTAAAATGCCTCACAGAAGACATTTGAAAGACGGGCAACGTTTTGCAAAGGTTGTGGTCCAGGAAGAACAGCCTTTATCTACATTCCATCACATGTGCCCATTGACCTGCCATCGACTTAACCCTATCCACGATTAGATAGGGTTAATTTCTTGATTGTTTAAGACAGAACTTCCAGAAGTCGACCATCGTCTGAGCCTTCGTGAACCTTGGGAATCGCCAGACCCGTCCCAATAGTGCTGCCCTTAAAATCACACCTCTCCCATTTCATTCAGTCTTTATTTACTTATTTATAGAATCGAGGTCTCGCTATGTTGCCCAGGCTGGTCTCGAACTACTGGGCTCAAGCATTCCTCCCTCCTCGGACTCCCAAAGTACTGAGATTACAGGCGTGAGCCACCACACTTCTTTCAGCAGGAGTGGATGCCTTCAACCACAGATGCACGGTGAGCACGACTTGGGGTGCCAAGCCCTCGTGGTATCAAAAATGAGACCTGGAGTATCTGAACAGTATGGGCCGAAAGCAGAAACATCTCATATATTTCTGGCTGTTCATCTCCAACATGACCACAGCCACTCAGAAGCCAGAGACAGCGTGACCTCCTTCCCCTCCATCCTCTTCGAGGCCGCCGAGGATTGGTTAGAAAGGCACCTCCACCCCTTCCCCTGGTGCCTTTGACTTGGCTTCCAGCTCGCCCTCTGCCTCGTCCTGGGCAGGAGTGTGCCCTGTGGCTGTCCTCCCAGCCCCTCTGCAGGCGCAATCCCTGTGGGTGCTGAGAGCACTTGGCTGAGCTCGCTCCTTTTTTCAGCCTTGGCCTTGGTCTGCACCCCTGACCGGACGGTGGCACAATAAGCCCTCAGCTTGCTCATCCTTTCCAGCTCCTGTGGCTTTGCCCTTGTGGATCTGACTCTTCCTCCCACCCCCACCCCCATCCTCACTCAGCATGGAACCCGAATGCTTGATTTATGTCTGCTAGCTTTTAAAAAAAACCTGATCACAGTGACATTCAAACATTGTTCTGGCACTTTTTATGATTGCCACATTCAGAGGCACACAGTGGGTGCTCAATAAATGAGTACTGGTAGAATTGATCGATGGATGGGAGGAATCAAGTATAATCTCTTCTGACTTTAAAATGATTTCTACTTAGATCCTTGGTTTTGAGCCTCCAGCATTTCAGATCTTTGCATTTTATATAGTTAAACACTTATGCAAACGACTGACCCACTTTCGCGCCCTAAGGTTCGTTAGCACGTTTGCAGTAGTGTAGGGTCTGTCTTCCAATTTGCTAAAATATAACTGTTCTTCAAGTTCAATTAATGTCGAGGTTTTTGTTTGAGGGTGGGAAGTTGGATGAATGGTACAGATCGCCAAGTCCTGATTAAGCTTCAGCACGAGAAGTTTGTAACCAAATTTTAAATCGGGCATTTTGCTTAATTTTCTGGTTAAGGGAGGGTTCCAGTTTTAAGCAAGTTTTACGCCCTCTTCAGCTTCAACCCATTCTTGAAAATCTTTCTCAAATGTTTTAGAAGTGGTTCTCCCCTAAGTAAGTGGCATCTGCGGAACATAGTTTATTCTTTCTGTGACAGCTTGATAGCATTCCTTCCCCACGGTCAAAATTATGCACTTGGGTTATTTTAAGGTACGGTGGGAAGGGTGTGGGAGTCGGAGGAATGTGTTCACTGTGGCGGGCTGGGGGTGGGAGGAAAGTGAGGTAGCGCAGGAGTAGTCGACAGAGCCAGATGGCACATTCGATGCTGGCTTTGACGTTTATTTAACAGGCAGTGGAGGTTTTTGAGCAAAGAGATGATGTAAGCGCTGTGTTTTAAGAAGTGTTGATCGCGCCAGGTGTGGTGGCTCAAGCCTGTAATCCCAGCACTTTGGGAGGCAGAGGCGAAAGGGGTTTGAGATCAGCCTAAGCAACATGGTGAGACCTCGTCTCTACAATAAATCAAAAAAATTAGTCAGGCATGGTGGCACATGCCTGTGGTTCCTGCTACTTGGAAGGCTGAGGCAGGAGGATCACCTGAGTACAGTAGGTTGAGGCTGCGGTGGCCGTAAGTATGCCATTGCACTCCAGTCTGAGTTGCTGCTGGAACGCAGCATAGACCGCCTTTGTGAGCACTGTCCTGCTCCCTGTTTTGTTCCAGCTAAAGTCGTTTGATTGATGGGCTCGTGGTGCCCATCGAGACAGAGTGACTTGCTTGCTCATTAGGGCAAGATGTGTGCTAAACTAAAGGAAGTATCCCACAGGCTATAACCAGGGCCTCTGCTGAGGTCAGGCCCCTACAGTCGGAATAGCTGCTTGTCTAGGCTCTGGTTGGCCGGAGCTGTTGCTGGGCTGATTCTGTTTTAAGCAAAATTAGGAAGTCACTATGAACTGGTTATACTAGATGGCCTTCTTTAGAGAGAAAAAAATTCTCTCTCCTGATACATCTTCATTGTGCTATTTCAAAACCACATAGCTGTGGTAGGAATATGCAACTTTGTGTTAAATGTAATAAACATGCTGTAAAAGTGGAGTGTTCATTTATAGACGACTCTCAGATATTATCTAAGAATAAAGGAGAGAATCGGTGTCCCAAACTGCATACTGATGAAATCGTTCTCTGCTGTGACATCGGTGCTCTCTGCAAATTGATGATGTTGGCCTGGGTTTAATTTTTACAGATCTCTATAGGATTTTAATTAAGTGATATTTTGTAGATTTGAGATGGATTGGGCCATGGAACAGTAGATAATCTCTGCAGAATCCTGCCCAATGCACGCCTCGGTTCAGTAGGGAAGATTTTGCAGGATTTGGGGCAGAGACCACCTGTGCCGTGGAAGAGGGGGCAGGGAGGGTCAGAGGGGGGAGCCGCTGCCAAGCCCTATTGTTCAGCCTCCTCCTTCAGGATCCCGGGTGAGTCAAGACAGGCTCTGGCACGGGGATGAGGAAACCTCACCTCTGCCAGCCTCCTGTGAGACTGCTTCTATTTTGGCCTGTCCTGTGCTCCCTGGAGCCGCGGAGGAGAAATTTAAGAAAGGTGGAGAGAGAAGAAAAGCAAAAACTGAAGGTGCCGGCGCCAACCCTGAGAAGGGGGACAGGAGCCGGAGCACAGCAGCTGCTGGAGTGTGGCGCTGCAGACGGCGCAATCTGCCGCCCCATTTGTTGATCTCGCACGCCATGCTTCAGTTGGCACCGCGGCTGCCAGGCGCCGCCCCCTCCTGTTTTCATCCAAGACAGGGAAGGCGGCTTGCGACAGCGTTAACTCTTCCTGCCCTGCAGCCTGGAGCTACTTGCTGGGTCAGGTTCCGGCCCCTCGGCCCCCATGAGGATCCACAGAGATACTCGATCCAAGAGTTGGGGTGGGAGGATGAGGGCATTTTTAGACAAGGGAAAGTGGCACTTAGTCTTCCCGGAGGACACCGCATGTGGCCAGGGGCAGAGGTCATTTGAATTCTGAAGAATGACGCTCCCTAAGAAACCTGCTTTTACCTACAACCAGGGATCTGGTCTAAATACTCCTGGCACGTCAGCGCTGGTGGAGGCGGTGGGGCAGAGCTGGGGATGCCTCCTGAGTTAGACAAAGAGAAACGCAAGGCTGGAGGGAAGGAACGAGGCCCAGGAGGAAAAACACAGGCGAGCATCCTGAGAAAGTGGCTGTGACCTTCTAGGAGGTAAAGCAGTGAGTCCCGCTCATGATTTAGGGGACAGAATGCAACTTTTTTTTTTTTTGAGTCAGAGTGTCACTTTGTTGCCCAGGCTGGAGTGCAGTGGCACGCTCACGGCCACCTCGACCTCCTGGACTCAGGCGATCCTTCCGCCTCAGCCTCCTTAGTAGCTGGAACCACAGTCATGTGCCACCACGCCGGGCTAATTTTGGATTTATTGCAGAGACGAGGTCTCGCCAAGTTGCCCAGGCTGGTCTCGAACTCCTGGGCTCAAGCAATCCTCCTGCCTCCACCTCCTAAAGTGCTGGGATTACCAGCGTGAACCACCACGCCCAACTACAGGATGCAATTGTTGATGAAATTCCTTAAGAAACCATTTAAAGTCACACAAAATGTCTTTCCTGCCTTATTGAACGTGCTTTTGCGGACATGGGAGAAGAGCAGAGTCCAGGAAATGTGGCAGAGTCCAAAATGTGTCAGTGTCACCACAGTCAAGTTGGGGGGAGAGACTGCCATTGGGATCATAAGAGAGGCTGAATAGCTTTGTTCAGATTGCTGAGTGGGAGTCATCATTCCGTGAATTAGTAACTTGTATATACAAATGCTTAGGCCAGTGCCTGGCACATCATGACTACTGTGTATTTGTTGCTGCTACTACCATTATTACTAGTTATTACAATTTTCAGAACTAGAACTCATACAGACCGTCTTTAATTAGGAAACATGTGCCGACATTTGCATGAAAACTTTGCTCATAATCTTCATCTTAGAAAATGCAAAATGGAATTTTCCTTTAAGGGGCTTAATTCTTGGAAATACCCTCTGTCCAGGCTGGAAAATGGATTTTCTGCTCTTCTTTGGGGTTTGGCTACCACCTTGGTGCCCCCCCTTGCAGAGCTAGGGCAGGGGCCTTTGCTGGCAGGAATTACTTGGAGTAGCCCTCGGATTTATGTGAAGTAGGATTTGAGTATGAAAATCCAATGGTATGTGCTTGGTTTAGATTTCAGACCCACAGGCATCAGTTTCTTTAGGGAACAATCAGGTGACCAAAGAATAAGAAAACAACCCCAGATCCAAGAAGGAGATTGCCCCAGGTGCTCTCTCAAGATGCCCCTTGCCCCTGTTTACCCACCCTGCTCCACCCCTCCACATATATCGCATTTCACAGCCTCCAGGGCTGAACTCAGATACCTTCCTGCTGACTGCACTGACCCCTCCACTGTTCACTGAGCATCCTTTGTGTCCTCTTTTCTTTATTGAGTCGGGGTCTCACTCTGCTGCCCAGGCTGGAGTGCAGTGGCACCATCATGGCTTACTGTAGCCTCCACCTCCTGGGTTCAGGTGATCCTTCCATCTCAGCCTCCTGTGTAGCTGGTACTACAGGTGAGCACCACCACGCCTGGCAAAATTTTTTCTTCTGATTTTTTTGTAGAGACGAAGTCTCACCATGTTGCACAGGCTGGTCTCAAACTCCTGGTCTCAAGTGATCCTCCCACCTCAGCCTCCCAAAATGCTGGGATTACAAGCTTGAGTCACTGCACCCAGACACATCCTCTTTTCTAAACTCTTCTAAGACTATTGGGTTTGTCCTACAGAGTTTACTGCTGTTAGTTAGCATTTTACTGATAAGACATGAAAAGGGTTGAAAACAATACCTGAATGTTACCTAGTACAATTTAGGCTCTGCCTGTTTTATCTCATGTTATCTCACAGTACAAATGTTTTCCCCATTTTGCAAATGAGTTACTGGAGGCACAGAGAGACTGAGGACATTAACCTGTATGAGGACATTCACCTGTGTGAGCACAGCTCACCTGGGATTCATAGTCCTACTCTGTCGGTTTTCTTTTTCACTCTTTGACCCTTTGCTGTTTCTCCACATACGTGGGCTTTGTCTTCTTAACAGGCAACGCACTCATCAGAGCACTGTTTCTCATATGTGTTTATTTGTGTGTATCCCCTGTTATCAAGCCCTGTCATTAAGAGATGATCTGGGGACCAGCCAGGCACAGTGGCTCACGCCTGTAATTCCAACATTTTGGGAGGCCAAGGCAGGAAGATTGCTGAAATGCTAGAGCTTGAGACCAGCCTGGGCAACATAATGAGGCTCTCCGTTTATTTAAAAGAAGGAAGGATGGGAGGGAGGGAAAAGAAAGAAAAAGAGAGAGGGAGGGAGAAAAGGAAGGAAGAAAGGAAGAAAGGAAAGAAAGGGAAAGAAATAAACAAATAAGTAAATAAATAATCTCCTCCTAAGTGGAAGACCGCCATGACTGCTTGAATGCTATAAGTCAAAATGTTTCTGAAAATGAGCTCTCTCCTGGACCAGCTCCGGTTTTTGCCACAGTGTTAGGCTCTGTCCTTTCTTAATGGTTGGCAAATTGTTCCCAGCTGCACAAGCTGCAACCTGGCTTCTTCTCAGGGAAAGCTCTTTTTTTTTTTTTCTTTTTTTTAAGAACAGGCAGGATCAAGTTGGTTTGGGCAGAGCAGTCCTAAGCAAATCCACAAGTTGTCCTTCGTCCTCGACCCTCTGCAGTCCCTTTGACACACCCAATGCCTTGTTCTGCCCTCCCCATGTCCCACCTGGACCTGCGTTCTTTGATGAACATGTGCCTGGCCTTCTGCCCTTTGTCCCCGTTCCTTGAGGTTGCTGCTAACTACTAATAAGATAAACAGAGTCAGGTTTATCTTATTAGGTTTATGGTTATCCCATTTGGTGATATATTTGCATTTCAAAAGGAGATAATTTTCCAGCTATTCTGCAAGAAGGCCAGGCAGAGGAGGACACACACTAGGTGACACCCCATGAGGGAGGCAAAGTTTGGTGTAGAAAGGACTCTAGGGTCTGAGTAAACCTGGGTTCAAATCCTAACTTCACCTCTCATCAGCTGTGTGACCTGGGCAGCTTCCCCCAGTCCCAGTTTCTTGTGTATAAAATGACACAGTGCTTGGCACAATAAATATTAGCACCCAGGCCGGTGGCGGCCCCTCAGTGAGTATTCCTGTCCCGTGTCCTCCTCTCTGGGGACCCTCATCACTCATGGGGAAGGCTGGTCTGTGCGTTGTTGTCTAACTAAAAGTATAATGACTTCTGTGTCTTATTGAATCTTGAAATGTTCTCACTTGGGGTTTTGGGGGTGGGGTTTGAGTAGGAGTCTCACTCTGTTGCCCAGGCTAGAGTACAGTGGCACGCTCACAGCCAATGCAGCCTCCACCTGCTGAGCTCAGGCAATCCTTCCGCCTCCGCCTTCTAAGTAGCTGGAACTACAGGCGTGCACCACCATGCCCGGCTCATTTTTTGATTTATTGTAGAGATGAGGTCTTGCCATGTTGCCCAGGCTGGTCTTAAACCCCTGGGTTCTGGCAGTCCTCTTGCCTCAGCCTCCCAAAATGCTAGGATTACAGGCGTGAGCCACCTCACCCTACTAGCTTGGGATTTTTTTAAACATTCTAAACTCAGGAAATATACCCCATATACAGAAAAGTGCATGAAACACATATGCACAATTTAGCAAATAGTTACTGGCTAAATATCATTATTGACCTCACCCTGGTCAATAATTGGCAGGTACTGCCTTGAAATGGTAAATGTATCTAACACAGTGCTTCTCACTAGGGCCCATTTTGCCCCCAGGAGACATTTAGCCATTTTGGCTGTCACATCTGGAGAGGTACTGGCATCTAGTAGGGAGAGGCCCCAGATGTGGCATAACGCCCTGCAATGCATGGGACAGACCCCCACAACAAAGAACAATCCGGCCCCAACTGACAATTGTCCCTAGATGAAGCAACCCTGTGGTCACACACCCACTTAGAAACGCCTGATTTTAGGAACGCAATGCTTCAGCAGGAGATGAATTTTTAGGAAGAGATCTGGATGCTCAAGAAACCTGTTATCGTCAACACTTTGACTTCCATGACACATTTTTAGTAATGCTGTCCCACTCAACCAATTGTTCTCTGAAGGAAAAAAAAAGGCCAGCCAGGATTTCAGATGAAGGATCTGGTTAATAGACCTTGCTGACAGGTCCGTCAGTTTGTCTTCTGTTGTTGCCAAGTGCTTTTAATCTCCCCTGTCAATGTGCACCCATCTTGGGAAGCAAATACTGTACAAGTGAGAAGCCAGGCACGTTCAGTTTTTCTATTAATTAAACTGTGAATAAATTAAGTTCATTCTTCTTCCCAACAATGCATCCCAGCCCCCTTGCACTTGTAACTCTGTCTCTCGTTTCTTGCAGGATTTAGTCATTCGCATTGTTTTTATTCTTGGCAACCTGACAGCGAAAAACAACCAGGCTCGGGAGCAGTTTTCCAAGGAGAAAGGAAGCATCCAGACCCTGCTGTCATTACTCCATACATTCCACCAGCTGGATCTGCGTTCCCAGTCGCAGGGGGGTGAGGAAGGCCGGCAGCCCAAGGAGCAAAGGTCCCCGACAGAGGCCGAGGACGTGCTCATCAAGCTGACGCGCGTGTTGGCCAACATCGCCATCCACCCGGGTGTGGGCCCCATGCTGGCCACCCACCCGCGAGTCGTGGGCCCGCTCCTGACCATGCTAGGTGAGACCCAGGCCCAGCTGGCTGCAGCCCACACCCGGCCTCCTCAGCAGCACAGGAGGGTTACTTGAAAGAGTTCTAGCTATGTGAAGACAAATTCCTCTTCTGTTCAGAACTGCCTTAAAAGTAATCCAGGTTTAAAAAGGAAAGAAGGAAAGGAAGAAGAAAGGGAAGGAAACGTATAGATTATTACTAAAACCCACTAAATTGCCCACTTTATAAGGGTGAATTTTATGGTTTGTGAATTATATAGCAATTTTTAAAAAGTATATGTGTCAAATGAACAAAATTTTACCAAACTAACCACAAAGAGTTTAAAATCCCAAATTTAGCCAGGTGTGTTGGGTCATGCCTGTAATCCTAGCACTTTGGGAGGCTGAGGCAGGAGGATTACTTGAGCTCAGAAGTTGGAGACCAGCCTGGGCAACACAGCGAGACCTCTTCTCTTAAAAAAAAAAATTTTAAAAATTAGCCAGACATGGTGGTACACACCTGTAGTCCCAGCTACTCAAGAGACTGAGACAGAAGGATTGCCTGAGCCTGGGAGATCAAGGCTATGGTGAGCTGTGAGGATGCCACTGCACCTTAGCCTGGGGGCCAGAGGCTATAAATAAGATATAAATAAGATAAAAATAAATTTATTTATATTAAAGCAGGATTTATTAAGAGGACAGAAAAGCTCCCACAGTGGGAGGGGACCCAGAGAGGTTGCCCATACAATTTATTTTAACTTTTAAAAATGTATTTTAATTTAAGTTTGTTTAATTGAGATTTTAATCCCAGATTTTTCCTGGGTTAAGCCATATGATTAAAATTCACTTCTCTTTTTCCTTCAGGTTCTTACATTATTTGTAATTATGGCCCCCAGTCATTCAGGTCCTATCTTCCCCCTTGTATCAGCTCGGGCTGCTAATACCATAGATTGGGCAATTTAAACAATAGAAATTTATTTATCATGCTTATGGAGCCTGGGAAGTTCAAGATCATGGTACTAGCCAGTTCTGTTCCTGGTGAGGGCTCCTCTTTCTAGCTGACAGCCAGCCACCTACTTTGCTGTGTGCTCCCAGGGACTTTCCTTGGTACAAGGACTTGGGGTTGGGAATGATCCCTCCCTCTCCCTTTTCCTCTCTCTTTCTCTCTCTCCCCCTTTCCCTCTTCCTCTCTGTCTCTCTCTCTCTCTCTCTCTCTCTCTCTCTCACTCTCTCTCACTCTCTTACCCGCCTCCTCCTCCTCTTATGATGTCACCAACCCCATCAGATTAGTACCCCACCCTTAAGAGCTCACTGAACCTAATATACCTCTTAAATATCCTATCTCCAAATATAATCATACTGGGGGCTAGGGCTTCAACATATTAATGGGGGGGGGGGTCACAATCTAGTCCCCAGCACTCCCTTTCCACTTTTTTAGATCTGTCATTTCCCACAGGCACCTCTGCCTGCTGCTATGTAGGGAAATTAACTGCAATCCGGGGTAATCAATTTAGCAGCAACTAACCAGACTCATGAAAGATATTGTGGTTGTGGAAGGAAGTTTAATGCCTGACAAAAATGATGTTTTGGAGAAGTATGTGAAACCTTTGAACTGTCCCCACCTCACTATTCAATTTAAGAGTCATTTATTGAGTCCATGCCACAAATCAATCCTCTGCTGTGTATTCCAGTCTGTTTTAGTCTGCTCAGACAGCCATAACAAAATACCATAAATTGGGCAGCTTAAATGACAGAAATTTATTTCCTCATGGTCCTGGAGACCGGAAGTCCAAGATCAAATTGCCAGCGGGGTTGGTGTCTGGTGACAGCTCTCTCCTTAGCTTGTGGATGACAACCCTCACTGTGTCCTCACACAGCAATGACAGTGTGCGCTGGGGTCTCCTCCCTTCTTATAAGGGCCCTGCCCTCATGATCTCATTTAATCTTTATCACCTCACAGGACCTGTCTCCAAAAATAGTCACACTGAGGGGCAGGGCTTTCACATATGAATTTTGGGGTGACTCAGACATCCAGTTCCTAAGGTCTTGATAATGTAGCTAGTTTCTGCTCTCAAGAAACTTGACATCTAGAGCCGAGGACTGTCAGGTGCAGGCAAGAACCCCACAGCTTCTGAGAAGAGCCACTTCACAGACGAGGAAACAGGCTCAGTGGGCTATAGTGACTTTTCGCAGAGTCAGCGAGTCCCAAGCCTATGTTCCCCTGTTCTACAGAGTGCATGTCACCAATTTTGAGAAAGGCTCTACATTCTGACTGAATTACTACACTTCCATGTAACCACTCAGGAGTCTACATATCATGTTAGTCTTGAACTCTTTTCCCAGCTGCTAAATGCACGTTAAGCCCCGTGGAAGAATGTGTATGTGACTGGGACAGAAATCCAGTCTCTGCAACAACCCGAACACTTCAACCTTTGAATTGTCAGGTTTCCCTGTCTGCTGGCACTCCTGCCCCTTCAAGGGTGGGCTTCTCGGTCCAGGGCCAGAAATAGGACTGTAAAAATGCCATGAGAGCCTTCAAATCACCCCTGCCCCAGGTGAGCTTCTGCCCATTAATTGCTGAGACCCAGTGCTTCAGGGAGCCAGGGAGCCATAAGCCTCTCTGACTCTAGCCAAACCAGTAGAGACCTGACCCCTACTGGGTGAGTCCACATCTGCTGCAGGCTTCCTCCTGTTACCTGACCGTGTCTACCTGGGAAGGGCCTGAGGCCCAGACCTCAGATACTTGGATTGGAGTCCCATGACTGTGGACAGCCAAGTGATGGGGCATGATTCATTTTCCCACAGTCGTTAATATTCACATATATGAGGAGGGACCCCCAAAACCCAGAATTATCTTTTGGAGGGTGGGCCCCTTGTGGTACAGGCTTCCCTGCTAGGTGAATGTTCTAGGAACCTATCGGCATCAGTGTATCAGCCAGTGTTGCTGGGAGGGGCTGCGTTCGATTTCAATGAATTTTTTTTGGTGGGGGAGGGAGATTCTTTTAACATGTTTGCCCATCTCATGATGGGTGATTTACAAGCACATGTGCCCACACTGCACTGAGTGTTCAGCAGTTTTTGACCAAAGATGGCGAGACCCTTTGCCCCACCCTCCCTATTCACCTGATCTCACCCCATGACTTGTTTTTTTTTGTTGTTTCCTGGATGAAAAACATCCTCAAGAGGAAACATTTTGCCGATGTGGAAGAGGTGAAACAAAAAGTGGCAGAAGCGCTAAAATGAATGAGTTAAAAAAACTGTTGTCAGCTATGGAAAAAGCACTCGATAGCTGTATTGCATTCAACAGAGAGTCAATTCCAGGTTTTTTGGGTCCCCCCATAAAGTTGGAAAATTTCTGGTCTTATAAATATTTGATGAACTGAGAAATTACATTTCTGCCTATAAACTAAAGGTAGAATGAATAACTTGCTCTTGACTCCAAAGAAGGTGATACCTTGGGACAGGAGAAAGAGGCTTGGAAACAGATTAGACCCAAGATAAAAGGGTTAACTCCAGCGAGCTCAGGACCCCTGACTCTCCTCCTTAGGAGGCCTTGGGGCCTGCCCCGCTCATGCGCCACTGCCACCATCAAATGCTCTGGGAGAGCAGGTGCTCTGCTCTGGGCCTGAGGGGACATCTGGACGAGGCCTCTCCTGTATCCCCCTTGATGTCACCGGATCTCAGGAGTAGCCAACTTTTCTTATTTTGCTCTTAGGCAAAGAAGCCCTAATCTAGCAAAACTCTAATCTAGTGGTTTTCAAATGTCTGTGCACATAAGACTTATGCAGGCCCTTATTAAAAACACATTCAGCTGGGCGCAGTGGCTCACGCCTATAATCCCAGCACTTTGGGAGGCTGAGGTGAGAGGATTGCCTGAGCCCATGGGTTCGAGACCAGCCTGGGCATCTTGGCGAGGCCTCATCTCTTCAGTAACTCAAAAAATTAACCGGGCATGGTGGCACGTGCCTATAGTTCCAGCTACTGAGGCAGAAGGATTGCCTGAGCCTCATGGGTTGAGGATGCAGTGGCCGTGAGTGTGCCACTGCCCTCCAGCCTGGGTGACAGAGTGAGACTCCAACTCAAAAAAAAACAAAAACAAAAACCACACAGATTCTTTTTTTTTTTTTGAATTGGGGTCTCGCTTTATTACCCAGGCTAGAGTACAGTGGCACGATCATGGCTCACCAAAGCCTCAACCTCCTGGGCTCAGGCGATCCTTCCACTTTAGTCTCCTGAGTACCTGGGACAACAGGTGTGTGCCACCACACCCAGCTAATTTTTAAAATATTTTATATTGTAGAAACGAGGTCTCACCGTGTTGCCCAGGCTGGGCTCAAACAATCCATCCACCTCAGCTTCCCAAAGTGCTAGGTTTACAGCTGTGAGCCACTGTGCCCTGCAAAAACACAGATTCTTGTTCCTATCCTCAGATGTTGAGATTTATCAGGTTAGGTGTGGGGCCCAGGAATCTGATTTTTTTGAGACAGAGTCTCTCTCTATCACCCAGTCTGGAGTCCCGTGGTGCAATAACCTTAAAGTCCTAAGCTCAAGGCATCCTCTTGCATCAATCTTCTGAGTAGCTAGGACTACAGGCATGCGCCATCACACCTGGCTGACTTTACTTTTTGTAGAAACGGGGTCTCGCCATGTTGCTCAAGATGGTCTTGAACTCCTGACCTCAAGCAATCCTTCTGCCTTGGACTCCCAAAATGCTGATTACAGATGTGAGCCACCACCCCTGGCTGAATATGTACTTCTGAAAACTCCCTGGCTGGTCCTGTTGCAGGGGGTTGAAGCTTCCCTCTGAGAAATGCTTTCGTCTCTGCAGTGTTGGACCTTGATACTGTGTGAGGTTGAACAAGAGTGGGAAAAACCTTGCTCTCGGATGACCAGTCAGGGCCTCTCACCTGCCACACCTTGGACAAGTGTCTGGGCAAGCAGGTGACCCCTTGTATAGTCTATCTCCTGAAAGATCTTATCTCCAAATAAAAGCTTATGTGGAGGTAAGGGCCACCCTTGACAGGGGATCACCCACCTCCACCTTCCCCTTATGCAACCCAACTGCCAGTAAACATCTGAGCTGTCCAAGCCTTCTCACGCTGGTCTCTGCTACTTTCCTGCCTGTTTCATCCGTTCATCCCAGAACGGCGATCACATTCCGGGACAGGGTCCTGTCCCCTCCACCAGGCAACCCAAGGCCACCACCATGCTGTGGCTCTGTGGCTACAGAAAGGGCCTGCTCCCTCTCTGGTTGTGCCCACTGAGGTCAGAGCAGCTGCTGTCCTGTTTGTCCTCTTCTCCCAGCCTGAGGCTCCTCCTACGTGGTCCCCTTCCATCACTTGGGAGAGGCATCCCTTTGGGTTGTTTTCTCCCCACCCTTTCCCAGCACTATACCCTTCACAAAGAAACTGCTTGTACCCCAGGACTCACCTAGAGCAGAAGTCTTATTGCAGAGGGTCTTTGAGAATTAAACATGTTTCTAGCAAGAACCAGCCCTCTTGCCCAGCGTAGTGACTCACACCTGTAATCTCAGCACTTTGGGAGGCTGAGGCAGGAGGATTGCCTGAGTCCAGCTGGTTGAGGCTACAGTAGCCGTGATCAGGTCACTGCACTCCAGCCTGAACAACAGAGTGAGACTACGACTCAAAAAAAAAAAAAAGATAAGGAAAAGAAAGGAAGGAAGGGAGGGAGGGAGGGAGGGAAAAGAGGAAAGGAAAGAACAGAAAAGAAAAAATAACCAGCCCTCTCAGAGAGATCCTAGACTCAGAGATTTGTTGACTTAGTGGCTAGCTCCAAATTCCAGATTTTCACAAGTTAGTTCCAGAGGAAGGTGTGGTTCTCTTGTGTGTTTTTGGAAATAGAATACTGCCCCAGCCAGCTCTAATGGGAACCCAGCAACACCGGTCCTTGGCCTCATCAGGGGCTTTGGAAAGAGAACATTAAGGATGGATAGACCTGGATTCAACGTCTATTTTGCAGAGTCAGGCAATGTATTTTACTTCTCTTAGCCTTGGTGCTCTCATCTGATTGCCACCCCAAATTTATCTGTTGAAGTCCTAACCCCCAGTGTGATGGTATTTGGAGATGGAGTCTTGGGAAAATGATCAGGTTTAGATGAGGTCACAATGTGGCCCTCATGTTGGGATTATGGTGCCCTTGTAAGAAGAGACACCAGGGGTCTCCTTCTCTCCCCGCAACGTTAGGATGCAGGGAGAAGGCAGCCATCTGCAAGTCAGAAAGATCCCCAGATCCTGACCATGCTGGCACCTTGATCTTGGACTTCCAACCTCTAGAACTGTGAGAAAATAAATTCCTACAGGTTCAAGTCATCCAGTTTATGGTATTTTGTTATGGCAGCCCAAGATGACTGAGACAGGTACACCTCTGGAGAATTAATTATTGTAAGTTTCAATGCTTGTAAGTGCATTCAAGGCATTATTAGTAATTAACTTCCACGAGGTTACATGTGTTCAAGCGCCTGTTACTGTTCATGATAAATGCTTATAGATAGATGCCAGGGGCCATTCCTGCTGCTTGAACATGGGGCCCCACATGGAGGAAGTAGAGACAGGTAACAGCAACCCTGTTTCTGGGCAAGCTATGACCTCTCCTACCAAGCTAAGAGAAAAACAAATCCCCAAACGGGCTCAAGATCTGGTGTTGTCAGTCAGGGTGTAGAGGGAAGGAGGGCTGCAGGCCCTCCCTTGCACGAGGGTTAGACATTCGCCTGAGTCACTCCCTGTGAGCTATCATTCTGGGGGCCCTGCCTATTCATTTAACAGACACTCAGCAGTCACAATGTGCTATGCCTCATTTTAAGCCCTTTACAAATATGAATGCAGCTAAACTTCCTAACCACGTTATAAGGCGGATGCAATGATCAACCCCATTTTGCAGTCAAGAAGACTGAATCCCAGGGAGGTTAAATAACTTGAACAAAATCACATGACCAGGGAGTGGCAGCACCAGGATTCTGGCTCCAGAGTCGTGGCCAAAACAAGTGTGGATGCTTTAGGGGTCCTGTGTCCTTTCTTTTACCATAGGTCCCCCCAAAACCTGAGACCACTCGGATATTTCCTTGCTGTAGATTCCATACAGAAGTCCAAGGTAGATAGGTGCAGTGGCTCACGCCTATCATCCCAGCACTTTGGGAGGCAGAGGCAAGAGGACTGCCTGAGCCCAGGGGTTTGAGACCAGCCCAGGCAACTTGGCGAGACCTCATCTCTACAATAAATTTAAAAATATTAACTGGGCGTGGTGGCGCAAGCCTGTGGTTCCAGCTACTTGGAAGGGTGGCCTGAGCCCTGCATATACTGCAGGTCAAGGCTGCGGTGGCCATGATCATGCCACTGCACTCCAGCCTGGGGTGACAGCGTGAGATCCTGACTTATAAACAAACAAACAAAAAAGGGAAGTCCAAGCTAATTCAGTTCCTTATTCCCTTCCTATGTACTTAAACTAAAACACAGGCAGTCAGGGCCTCTTTCTTTCTCCAAGTATCCATCAAGTGTCTACCAGGTGCTGGGCCCATGTGGGTTACTGGGGGTGGGAGGGGGCTGCCAGCAAAAGGGCCAGTATGTGTTCTGCTGTCTGACAGATGGCTGCGTTTTCCTTTGAATGTGGTAAGTTATAAAAAGGCTGTTCATTTAATGAAAATGACAAGAAGACCAAGAGGGGCAATCATTAAGTGGGAGAACTTGAGGGCTAGCCTCGTCCGCTCCCTCAGCTCAGAGACCCCAGCCTGTTCCCTGAGAAGCTTTGGTTTCCTAAGAAAGGGGATAGGGCCTAGATCTGCTTGGCTTTTCCAGAGCTGCTGGCTGCAAGGATTGAGCTAGGAGTGTCCTCCTGGCCCTAGCCTTGTATTCGGTGCATTTCCCTGCAGGAAGAGTCACAGGAAATAAAGCAGCAAAAAAATAAATAAAACAGCAAATGTGCACCAGGGCCTTTGCATAGTCCTTGTCCAGGAGCATGGCTTGTTGCCGGCACTGCTGTTGCTGTCTTGACTATCATTGGTCCGACCCTGCAGTGCACCCCTTTGTCCTCACTTTGTTTCAGAATACAAATCACTGGATGATTGTGAGGAGCTGGTGATCAACACAGCAACAACAATCAACAATTTATCTTACTACCAAGTGAAGAATTCCATCCTTCAAGACAAGAAGCTGTATATTGCTGAATGTAAGGTTCAGAGTTGGGTGTGGACAAACAAATGTTCCTTGAAGGTTTTGATTTTACGAACTAAACACAGACTAGAGTGTCTTCTGGCTTCTGGTACAAATATCTTAGATCCTGATTTGATTCTAAGATATTGGAACTTGGGGAAATTAAAATCTGGGAGAAACTCTTAGTTCTTGCTGAAGTCCTTTATGATTTGTACTTTATTATTTTAAATTTTTTATTGTCACTTTTATTTTTGGAAACTTCAGAATTGATATTAGAATCATTTTTAAGTTTAAGTTATCAGTATTTAGTATGATATTAGTTCCCAGTAGTGCTCCAATTAAAACTCCAATTCACTGATGATTTTCCTCTGGTCACCACATCCAGTGCTCTTAAAGCTTCTCATGAGTAACAACATGGACGGAGTCCTGGAGGCTGTGCGTGTTTTTGGAAATCTCTCCCAGGACCCCGAGGTCTGCGATTTCATTGTGCAGAACAATGGTGAGTTAATGACACTTGAAGTTCATGAACACACACTTCTTGCCAATAATCAGCTAAGTGGTTTCGGAGCTTGGGTCATGACGATGTCATATTTTTTTCTGCTTTGAGTTACATGGTGCTTTATGATATGCTCTGAACGTAAGGCTCCTTGCTCAGGATGCCAGTATAGACTAAGGCCTTGCCCTTGGGAATGGCCTTCTGTGTTCTGAGATGGAGTGTGTGTGTGTGTGTGTGTGTGTGTGTGTGTGTGTGTGTGTGTGTGTGTGTGTGTGTGTTTAACGGAAACAAATCATCTGCACTCATTACTTCTGCCCTTGGGAGTAGACTCAAGAGATTTCTTCTTTTGTGTACCAGAATATCTTTATATTTCACTGGTAATAGCCAAAAGTGGAAACAGCCTCAACGTGCCCCCAACAGCCAAGAGGATAAATGCATGCAATACAGTGTTCTGCCGCATTTAAAATAAATGCATGAGGCTGGGCATGGCGGCTCATGCCTGTAATCTCAGCACTTTGGGAGGCCAAGGTGGGAGGATTGCTTGAGCCCAGGAGTTCAAGATCAGCCTAGGCAACATAGTGAGACCCTGTCTCCACAAAAAATTAAAAAATTAGCCAGCTGTGGTGGTGTGTGCCTGTAGTCCCAGCTACTCAGGAGGCTGAGACAGGAAGGTCACCTGAGCTACTAAGAAGGTTGAGGCTGCAGTGAGCCATAATTGTGCCAGTGTACTCTAGCCTGGGTGACAGAGTGAGACCTGACTCAAAATCGATCAATTAATTAAATAGAATAAATAAAATAAATGCATGAGACATTCACATTTCAACATGGATCATTATTGTATACATAATGCAGCCAAAGAACTGGCCACAAGAGAACATATATTGAAGAAAGCCACCAGTATTTGTTTCAAAACATGCAAAGCCATCCTGGGCTTATACATATGTGTTCATGTAGTAATGGCATCAAGTATAAATAGTATTTGGAAATGATAAACTCTGCATTTATGACAGAGTTCACAGCCGGGCTCGGTGGCTCAGCCTGTAATCCTGCGCCTTTGGGAGGCTGAGGTGAGCGGGCTGCCTGAGCCCGCGGGTTCAAGACCCGCCTGGGCAGCAAGACCTCATCTCTACAATAAATCCAAAAATCAGCCAGGCGTGGTGGCACATGCCTGTAATTCTGGCTACTCGGAAGGCTGAGGCGGAAGGATCGTCGGAGCCCAGCGGATCAAGGCTGCAGTGGCCGGGAGTGGCCACTGTACTCCAGTCTGGGCAACAGAGTGAGACTCCAACTCAAAAAAAAAAAAGACAGAGTTCACCTTTGATTTGAAAGGACTGTTTAAAAACGTAACATTGGATCTGCAAATGCTTTATTATCAACAAATAAGAATTGTATAAATTCATCATGTACAACATGTTGTTTGGAATGTGATGTTTTCTTTCTTTTTTTTGAGTTGGAGTTTCATTCTGTTGTCCAGGCTGGAATGCAGTGGCACACTCACAGCCACCCCAGCTTCTACCTACTTGGCTCCAGCGACCCTTCCACCTCAGCCTTCCAAGTAGCCAGAACTACAGGCGCGCACTACCATGCCTGGGTAATTTTTTATTTATTGTAGAGATGAGGTCTCACCAAGTTGCCCAGCCTGGTCTTGAACCCATGGGCTCAGGAAATCCACTCATCCAGGCCTCCCAAAGTGCTGGGATTACAGGCTGAGCCACCGAGCCTGGCCATGTTTTATTTCTTAAACTGGTGGCAGTTACCCAAGTGTTTTTACTAATCATACTCTGTGTGTGTCTCAAATATTCCATCTAAGAATAATAACTTGGGAGGCAGAGGTGAGAGGATTGCCTGAGCCCAGGGTTCAAGACTAGCCTGGGCAACTTGGTGAGACCTCACCTCTACAATAAATCCAAAAATTAGCCAGGCATGGTGGTACATGCCTGTAGTTCCAGCTACTTGCAAGGCTGATGCTGAAACCCAGCAAGTCAAGACCTAAGCCCAGCAAGTCAAGACTGCAGCAGCTGTGCCACCTGCACTCCAGCCTGGGCAACAGTGCGACTCCAACTCAAACAAGCAAACAAACAAACAAACCTTAATTATCCATGTTCATGACAGCAAATTCTGATAATATAGATTTTAAAAGCAGCAGCAAACTGTCATCCATTATCACGCTAGCCCGGAAATAACCATTCCCATGGTGGTGTGCATTGCTTAGACTCCCACAGGCACACATGTATGTGACACAGTCTTTGTCAAGCTCATGGCCCAGCCCAAGCCACGGAGCTGAGGTCAGAACACAGCACCTGCTCTCAGGTACACAGCGTAATGGGCGGAGGCAGGACGCACACACTGACCACTCGCCCCCAGCCCTTGACTCCGGCCCTGCTGGGGAGTTAAGAAGACAGGCCATACAGTCCTCTGTCTCATTTCCTACTAGTAAGGGAAGGTGACTCCCCGGAGGTAGCAGCCTCTGCACAGCTCGGTTTCCCATGGTCTGAGCCTTATGCATGGCCCTGGGAGGCTTCAAGGATGGTCTCACCAGGAGCTAACTCCCCTCTCCAGAGAGTTGCTGCTGGTGGTTCAAAAAGGCCCTTGAGAACAAGCAGGAGTTAGAGAACCCAGTGTCACCTGGGTTCCCTCCGGTCTGCCAGCTCTGGGAAGGGAGCTGCGTCTGGGTGAGGCTTAGCAGTATCTGGGGAGGGACGCAGCCTCTGGGAGTGATGGGTGTGGGGGAACCCATTGCTGGGTGATGGATGAAGCCTTGGGAAGGAGTTCTGTTCCCTGACAGGGCTTCTCATTTCGCAAGCCACATGCCAGTTTCCCCAGACCATTTGCCAAACAAGAAACTGCTGGAAACCCTGAGCTGTCACTGGTTTGTGTTTTTCTGCCCTCCCAGTACACAAGTTCATGATTGCACTGCTGGATGCTAAGCATCAGGACATTTGCTTCTCTGCCTGTGGTGTTCTCCTAAATCTCACTGTGGATAAAGACAGGCGTGTCATCCTGAAGGAAGGAGGCAGCATTAAAAAGTGAGTTCCGGGCACGGAGTCCCAGCTCTCTCAGGATAAAAGAGGACAGAGTTCTCTGGGGAGCTTGGGCCCCTCTCTTCATTCCTCAGGGCAAAGGTATTTCAACATATGGAAGTCCCAAGTAGGGGCTAAACAGAGGATTTAGGCTCCACTGGACACTTAAAATAGTTCAAAGCAGATTCTGGCTACTTTGTAGCCACTTAAATTTGTAGATGTAAAATTATTTTAAGTGATCACGGAATTATACATAGTACACATTAAATATTACAGCAGGGCCGGGCGTGGTGGCTTAAGACTGTAATCCCAGCAGTTTGGGAGGCTGAGGCAGGAGGATTGCCTGGGTCTGGGGATTCGAGACCAGCCTGGGCAACTTGGTGAGACCTCGTCTCTACGATAAATCAAAAAATTAGCCGGGTGTGGTGGCATGCACCTGTAGTTCCAGCTCGTTGGAAGACTGAGGTGGAAGGATCATCTAAGCCCAGCAGGTCAAGGCTGCGGTGGCCAGAAGCATGCCACTACACTCCAGCCTGGGTTACAGAGTGAGACACTGACTCAAAGATAAATAAATAAATAAATATTACAGAAGGATAATCATCACTCTAAAAATATTAAAGACAGGTTCTAACCTATTAACTTCTCAATTTGATTTTTATTAACTCAGGTTAGTGGACTGTTTAAGAGATTTTGGTCCTACTGATTGGCAGCTGGCCTGCTTGGTTTGCAAAACTTTATGGAACTTCAGTGAAAATATCACTAATACTTCATCATGTTTTGGAGATGAAGATACCAACACACTCTTAGTCCTGCTATCATCATTTTTAGGTAAGACTACTTACTATGATGAGTCTATGAGTTCTATCAGAGTGTGATAAAAAGCATTTCTTCTGTGATCTGTATGGGTAAATGCTGATATGCATTCAGGTGGCTATAGTTCTATAAGATACAAGAGTGTGGTAAAGTTTATATTTTGAATCTATCTGGAAGAGGTCAAATGTTATTTACAATGGGGACAGTAGCACTTGTAACTCATTGGACATTGTCATGATTTCTTCTGTGGCATTTTTGCATTTTTCTGTAAGTGCTTCAATACAAGATCTCAGCATAATTCTATTTTTGTTGTTTAAAAGTATATAAACACTGTTGTAATTGAGAAAATATGGCTAAAACTACTCTGAATAAAGTTATTCTTATAAAAGAATCTGCACATTTCAGTTAGCAGCTGTACTATGAGACTGCTTGGTGGTACAGTGAGGTCCATATCCACAGAGGGTAGGAAATCAGATACAAGCCAAATAAAGAGGATCATGTCTTACATTTAAAATATTTTATATTCTTAGGATAATGTTTTCATCCTGGGTTAATTCTAAAAAGGATGATTTGGGTCAGTAAATGAGGTTTTTTTGTTTGTTTTTTATTTGTTTTAGTCGGACTCTCACTGTGTCACCCAGGCTGGAGTGCAGTGGCACACTCACGGCCACCATAGCCTCGACCTGCTGGGCTTAGGTGATCCTTCCTCCTCAGCCTCCCAAGTAGCAGGGACTACAGGTGTGTGCCACTACACCTGGCTAATTTTTTGAGGTAGAGTCGAGCGAGGTCTTGCCAAGTTGCCCAGGCTGGTCTCAAACCCCTAGACTCAGGCAATCCTCTGGCCTCCACCTCCCAAAGTGCTAGGATTACAAGTTGGGTGTTTTCAATGCTTCTTTCCCAAAAAATGGAGGAGATGTGGCTTTCACAGCCCAGCCTCTGCGAGGCTACTGGCAAGGCTTGGCGTGACTCCAAAGCCCTGGGCTCAGATCCTTCTGGTTCTTGCTGCTGGTGCAACTCAGACACTACCCGTGGTGTGAGCTAGTCTTTTCATCTCTAAAACTGGGCTAGTGATAAGCCCTGTCCTGTCCCAGGGAACTGGGAGGCCCAAACAGACATCCTGAGAGCATCACGGGAAGACCCAGAAAGCTTATAGTCGGTGCTGAGTTTAAGTCCTCACCTCAGTTTTACAAACCCTGGGCTTCACCTCTCTGAGGTCATATTTGATCATTTCCAGGACAGGATAACTAACATCCACCTTGCAGGGTTGTTAGGGTGATAAATGACATAAGTGTCCTGAGAGCCTAATACAGCACATGACACACAGCAAGTCCTCCAATCAGGGCTGAGTACTTGTGAAATCTAAAGTGTTGTAATGATGTTATTTATCTGGGACTGGAATTCAGACATTATTTGAAAGAATCAGGTTGCTAGGTTGATGTGAAACTTGCTTTTTTTTCAGGTAGAGATACAGTAAGAAAAAAATGAGTAGGCTCTTCAGCCCTAGAGGCTTGCTGCCTGCTCTGTGAGCACTAGTGGGGGAGCACGCTCATTACATTCTCAAGGGTGGTAGAGTAGTGAATTCAGCCATGGGGGGGGGGGGG
>NW_007195595.1:371846-381809 GCF_000164805.1 Carlito syrichta | reverse complement strand
AGAGAGAGAGAGAGAGAGAGAGAGAGAGAAAGTCTGCTATCCTGGCCTCATCACTGGGACTTCTAAGGAGCACCCTGGGGTGAGGCTGAGAATCTGGTTTTCTGTTTGTTTGTTTTGAGTCAGGTTTTGAGTCAGTCTTACTCTGGAGTGCTGGGCTCAGGTGATCCTTCTGCCTCAGCCTTCCAAGTAGCTGGAACCACAAGTGTGTGCCACCACACCTGGCTAATTTTTTGATTTATTGTAGAGATGAAGTCTCACCATATTGCTCAGGCTAGTTTGGAACATCTGAGCTCAGACAATCCTCTTGCCTCTGCCTCCCAAAGTGCTGGGATTACAGGCATGAGCCACTGCACCTGGCTGAAAATCTGGGTTTTACTAAGGCTGGCAGGTGAGTCTGACACACAACCAGGATTGAGAACCTGCCCTGGCCAGTGAGGTACAGCGTAAGGGAAGGATGAGCGCGGAAGAAAGAAGCAAGGGAACAGGATGTCACCCCAATCCTCCCAGAAGGCCCTTCAGGGACCAGTTGACACCCTGTAGGTCGCCATGGTAGGCTCCCCACTTCTGGAGAGTCAGCTCTGCTTTGTCCCTGCCCTCTGGAAAAAGTTCCCTCCCTGCCCCCTGCTCCTTCTAGGTTCCCTTCTGGCCACAGCCTCAGCAGCCTCCAGGCTTCCCCTCGCTGCCTTCAGTGTGAGTCTCCCTGTCTCCTCTGGGCAGGGAGAGGATGCACTGGGCTGGGGGGGACGTCACTCTCCTGGGGTGCAGGGTTTTCCCGTGTGGGCAGCAGCTGCCCCCTGAGACGGGCCGTCTTGGCTTCCTCTGTTACCTAAGTCAGGGTACTCAGCCAGCAATAACAAGGACAGTGGGGCTGTGTGACTCAAGAGGGATGCGAGGGGGTAGGTGTGGCCAGCTTCTCGCGGGGGCAGGGTACCTGGAAGGTACTTGGTTCTCCTGAACCCATTGCCTGGCGTGGCTGCCCCTTTTGTGTATGCAGGGTTGTTCCCAGGACCCCCTTGGATGCCAAGACCCACGGGTGCTCAGGTCCCTGATGCAGAAGCGTACAGGGTTTGCATATAACACATGAGACCCACCATATGCTTTAATCATTTTTAGATTATGTGTAACACCTAATAAGTTCTAAGTGCTGCATGAATTATACTGTATTCCTTATTTGTGTTATTTTAGTTGCCATATTGGGTTTTTTGGTTTTTTTTTTAGTTGGAGTCTCGCTTTATCGCCCAGACTGGAGTGCAGTGGCCGCTCCCGGCCACCGCAGCCTCGACCTGCTGGGCTCTGGCGATCCTTCCGCCTTAGCCTTCCGAGTAGCTGGAACTACAGGCACGCGCTACCACGCCTGGCTTTTTTTTTAAAATTTATTTATTGTAGAGATGAGGTCTCACTGCCCAGGCGGGTCTCAAACCTGCAGGCTCAGGCAATCCACTCACCTCAGCTTCCCAAAGGCACGGGATTACCTGTTTTGTTTTTTGAGACAAGATCTCATTCTGTTGCCCAGGCTGGTGTGCAGTGGTGTGATCCTGGCTCTCTCCACAGGCTCCACCTCCTGGGCTCAGGCGATCCTCCCACCCCAGCCTCCCCAGTAGCTGAGACTACGGGTGTGTGCCACCATACCTGGTTAAAATTTTTTTTTTAGAAATGAGGTCTCACTGTGTTGCCTGGGCTGGTGTCAAACACCTGGGCTCACGCGATTCTCCCACCTCAGTCTCCCAAAGTGCTGGAATTACATGTGCAAGCCACTGCGCCCAACCAAAACAGGCCACTTTGAAAACAGGGCAAGCTGTTGAGTCATCAAAGCCCCTGTTGAAATGTGTGCACTGTTTTTGGAAACAATGGCAGAGCAATTGAAGTAGTGATATAAGTTCCCTAACTTTTTCTTACTGGGTGACTTGAAAAAACAGAAAAAGTAGTGGTCCTCAATCTGGTTGGGATGTTGACAGGCTTTCTGAAAAGAGGCCTTAAAAGAATGTTGTCTGAGCCAGGCACAATGGCTCACACCTGTAATCCCAGAACTTTGCGAGGCTGAGGTGAGAGGATTGCCTGAGCCCATGGGTTCGAGACCAGCTGGGCAATTTGGTGAGCCCTCATTTCCACAATAAATAAAACAAATCAGCTGGGTGTGGTGGCACATGCCTGTAGTCCCAGCTACTTAGGAGGCTGAGGTGAAAGGATTATTCGAGCCCAGGGGATCAAGGCTGCGGTGGCTATGAGTGTACCACTGCACTCCAGTCTGGGTGACAGAATGAGACTCCAATTCAAAAATAAAAAAATAAAAAAGAATGTCGTCTGAGAAGTCCCAGCATACTGCAGTCATGTCTTATGAACTTAAAGAGTTCAGGAGTGGCAGCTGAATCTGAAGTTCCTAAGGGGGATACCCTGGCACTCCGGTCTCCTATGAACCCCGCTCAGGGGAGCTGGCGACCGATGACCGCGTGTGTGGTCTGTTGTGGCTGATGGAAGTATATGAGGCTACTGCGTGTTCATCATAAGAGATGTGCAGCCAGGCGCAGTGGCTCAAAGCCTATAATCCCAGCACTTTGGGGGGCTGAGGTGAGAGGATTGCCCGAGCCCATGGGTTCGAGACCAGCCCGGGCAACTTATCGAGACCTCATCTCTACAATAAATCAAACAATTAGCTGGGCATGGTAGTGCACGCCTGTAGCTCCAGTTACTTGGAAGGATCACTTGAGTCCAGTGGGTTGAGGCTACAGTGGCCGTGAGTGTGCCACTGCACTTCAGCCTGGGTGATGGAGTGAGACTCTAACTCAAAAAAAAAAGAAATGTGGAATTTGGCACCCAGGTGTTGTGGCAAGGGTAGAATGGGACCCCATGTTCAAGTTGGAGGGTCAGATCGCCCAGCCTATGCCACAGAGCTAACAGTGTTCCTGGAACTTGTGAGGACTGTGCCTTATACAAGAATAGCCAGGGCAATCATAGGTCCCGTCAACAGCTGCCCGGTGCTGGGGACAAGCTGGGAAACGGCGTGAAGAGCAGTGACACTTCTGTGGGTGCCACGGGACACGTCAACTACGACAAAAACTGTTGTCACAATCACCAATGGATATGTTGTTTGGGGTCTTTTAATCCTTTCTCTAACCTTGCCCAGATTTTAGTGTCTGGAAACATGCTATACATGAGAAAGATTAAGAAGACCTGGCATCAGTGCTTCTCGCACTGTGGGTGAGGAGATTGGTTGAGTTGCTTGTGACCAGCATCTCTGAAAAATGAACTAGCAAAGAGTATCAGAATACATGATGTTGTCAGGCCGCGTATGCTGTTGTGAAATGTTTGTTATTTCTCTGTAGGTATCCAGGGACGTGTCTGCACAGTCATGGTGTGAAATGTGTTTCTTACTTACTGTGGGTCACAGAAAAGTTAGAATCATGGATCTGGATTCTTTTTTTTTGAGTTAGAGTCTCACTCTGTCACCCAGACTGGAGTGCAGTGGCCGCTCCCGGCCACCGCAGCCTCCACCTGCTGGGCTCCAGCGATCCTTCTGCCTCAGCCTTCCAAGTAGCTGGAATTACAGGCATGTGCTACCACACCCGGCTGATTTTTGGATTTATTGTAGAGATGAGGTCTTGCTGCCCAGGCGGGTCTCGAACCCGCGGGCTCAGGCAATCCACTCACCTCAGCCTCCCAAAAGCGGGGGATTACAGGCTGAGCCACCAAGCCCTGCTGGATCTGGATTCTTGCTGAATCAGCCTCTGCCACCCTTTGTAGTGCAAGTTCCAAAATTCAATACCCAGCGTAATATGGCACTTTTCATGTATTGTGCTGCATTGACTTTGAAACTTTAGATAGCATTTCTCTAACCTGTGGCTCTTTGGCTACTTTTGTTATCTAGTCTAACCCAATTTAGAATTCATATGGTTCAAATGTGGATTAATTATAGGCTGGGCCTCAGGAGAAGTAGCATATTCTTGACAGTCGATTATAAAAATAGCAACAGAGATTTTACTAAACCCACCAAATTCAACCAAAGCCCTGGGCAGAGGAAGGGACGGCAAAGAGCTTGGGCCACACTACTCAGGCCGCCGCAGCCTGGGAAA
This sequence comes from Carlito syrichta, assembly GCF_000164805.1. Classification (NCBI taxonomy): domain Eukaryota; kingdom Metazoa; phylum Chordata; class Mammalia; order Primates; family Tarsiidae; genus Carlito; species Carlito syrichta. The sequence continues at coordinate 377,742 of NW_007195595.1, read as the reverse complement.
GAGGGCATGTGACAGAACTTCCTTTTCTTTTCTTTTCTCTTCTTTTTTCTTTCTTTCAACAGATCTTGTTCTGTTGCTCAGGCTGGAGTGAAGTGGTGCAGACATAGCTCACTGTAACCTCAACCTCCTGAGCTCAAGTGAGCCTCCAGCCTCAGCCTTCCAAGTAGGACTATAGGCACACACAATCATGCCTGGCCTAGAATTTATTTTTTAAGAAAAGTTTCATGCTCAGAAAATTGGGAAAAGAGGGAGAAGGGAGATGACCTAGAAATCTGAAGTCACGCAGAGTCTAACAGATGCTTCTTGTCTAGAATAGCCAGGTGGGAAGGACTTTGTAGGCTTGAAGGCCGCCTGCATTTCCCCTCCTTGGCTGTCTGGTGGGTGGAGATTCAGGTTTGCTGACAGGGTCTCCATGGAGCTTGTTGCTGAAGTGTTTATCTGCATGGAACTTATCTCAGAACTGTGGAGTTGTCCACTTGGTTGTGAGGAGAGCATGGAACAAGCTGGAATTCCAGAGTCCCTTATCTTATTCTGGGCAGTGACACGAATACCCATTGTGCCAAAGTACACACTGAGAGTACACAATTATTCAGTGTAGAAATTCTGATATAAGCAGTGTACTGAAGTACTTTATCATAGGTCTTTAATTTTCCCTTGAAAAAATATTTACAAATTATGTAAGTAGCAACATTTGTGGTCACTTTAGGACATAGTGGTTACCATGTAAGAGGCCTCCTTCAGGCCACAGGCCTGGAAAGTGGCAGAGCCAACCTCCTGACTGGAGACCGTCAATGGGGTGTGAGGCCCAATGTCAACAAAGAAAAATGCCGTGGCAAGTCAGCACAGAAACCTCAGTGGTCATCTGTCTTCCTGCTTGGGTTGAATGTATTTATGGTGCTCACAGGACTCAGGATGCCCTGGATCAAGAATCAAATTAAAGTTGTAATTTTGCATTTATGTTTTCAAGTTCTTTTCTGTATTATTGATGAACTCGGTTGGGATTCTAATATTCCTTGGGATTTTCTTTTCTTTTCTTCTTTATTTTTTTAAACAGGCTGGAGAGTGGTGGCATGATCACGGCTCACTGCAGCTTCAACCTCCTGGGCTCGGATGATCCTTCCAACCTCAGCTTCCCATAGAGCTGGGACTGCAGGCACACACCACCACGACTGGCTAATTTTTAAATGTTTTTGTAAAGATGAGGTCTTGCTTTGTTTCCCAGGCTCACCTTGAACTCCTGGCCTCAAGTGATCTTCCCGCCTCGGCCTGCCAAAGCACTGGGATTACCATCATGAGCCACTGAGTCCAGTCTCCTTGGGATATTCACAGTCCCCCAGTTTTCACAGTTATTAGAGAGAGTGTGGGGGTGAGGATTGTCTCTTCAAAGAAGTACAATATTCCTGCTGCTTTGAAGCCAGCAAAATTCTGATTTTCATAAAGGTTAAAGTGTCAGATTTAATTGAGCTGTTTTCCCAAAAGACTTCCTGACTCCTTTTCTAACCGTCCATTGAAGTAATTAAATTTTCTAATAGGAAGTAAACCCATTAATACTTTGTTTATTCTGGGAAATTGTGGTCTGATTTTAGATGCAAATCTACACATAAAAACTAAGAGAGGCTGGCTTCCATGGTTCAAGCCTATAATCCCAGCACTTTGGGAGGCTGAGGTGAGAGGATTGCCTGAGCCCACGGGTTCGAGAACAGCCTGGGCAACTTGGCAAGACCTCATCTCTACAATAAATGAAAAATAGTAGTCGGGCATGGTAGCATGTGCCTCTAGTTCCGGCTGCTTGGAAGGCTGTTGCAGAAGGATCACCTAAGCCCAGCAGGTCGACACTGGGGTGGCCGTGAGCATGCCACTGCACTCCAGCCTGGGCGATGGAGTAAGATTCCAACTCAAAAAAGCAAGCAAACAAACAAACAAAAAAACAAAACTAAGAGATTAGTTGAAATAAGAGCTCAATTTAATCTGAATTTTCTTTTTTGGAAAAAAATATTGCCTATTTAAATTAAGAGACTAAAATATACTTATTTTTATTTTCTTAAATTTTAATTTTAAAAGATAGAAACAGAGTCTTGCTATGTTGTCTAGGCTGGTCTCAAATTCCTGGCCTCAAGCAGTCTTCCTACCTCAGCCTTCCACAGTGTTGGGATTATAGGTGTAAGCCACCGCAGTCAGCCTAAAATATACTTATTTATCTGGGCACGTTGGCTCACGCCTGTAATCCCAGCACTTTGGGAGGTAAAGGCGAGAGGATTGCCTGAGCCCATGGGTTCAAGACCAACCTGAGCAACATGGCAAGACCTCATCTCTACAATAAATAAAAAAAAAAAATCAGTCGGGCGTGGTGGCACATACCTGTGGTTCCAGTTACTTGGAAGGCTGAGGCAGAAGGATCACCTGAGCCCAGCAAGTCGAGGCTGTGGTGGCTGTGAGCAACAGCGTGAGACTCTGACTCAAAAAAATAAAAAATAATCTTAAAAAATACTTATTTTAAAATATTGTCTTCGTAAAGAACAGAAGTGAGCAGGGAACTTCTCCTTAATACTGTCCTGTGTGATGCTGGTATTAGAGATGACCCAGAATGAGTATAACTCAGGTCATCAGAAACTCTATTCATTAGGTTTACATTTCCAAGTAATGCTGTAATTCTGATGTTTCTGATACAGATGAAGAACTAGCACTGGATGGCTGCTTTGACCAAGACCTAAAAAACTATCACAAACTCCACTGGGAAACAGAATTCAAGCCTGTAGCCCTGCAGCTTCTAAACCGAATTCAGAGGCATCACACCTTCCTAGAAGCTCTGCCGGTTCCTTCTCTCTAACATGACACGGGGTTACAACAGAAGCAGGGAATTGGGCCTCCCTCCTGGGTAACATGAGCATTTTTCTTCAGTATTAACAAATATTGATGGTTTTAAAGCATGATTTTAGTAAGGAACGTAGGTATTTTTAAGGAAATGGGCATTTCTTCTTGTTAGGTGTTGTGAGAAAAATAAATGTACTTGTTATATTTGACTATGAGAAATATAAGATGAAAATATATGCATTTTTAAAGTAAGTGACTTTTATTCTATTCTCTATTAAATGATTTAGTCATAGTCTTCAAATCTGGATTTAGTAATTTTGTAATTTAAGAGCGTGCAGGTCCATGTGCTAAATGAACTGTGCGTGAAGACAGATTATGTAGATGGAAGGATTGTGGCTGGCATGAAGGGGAGTTGTCACTATGTAGCTGTGCGAACCCTCACCACATCTAAGAATACACCTTCTGATTAGGTCCTGGTATCTTTCTGGTCTTCACAGTAAGAAAAGAGCAAGCAGAAAAACTTAGAGAAGACTACTCTGGGTCATCTATTCTTTAGTCAATAAGCAAAATAGATGAAATAGGAGTATTTTACCATTTTCTTTTTATTTGAATAAACTGGGCTAGACAGTCCTTCTCATTGTAATTGTCTGTGTCCAGAGAGGTGATATAATATATTAAAGTGCAGACATAGGCATATGGCCAGCCTCGGTTTGAGTTCTGCTTCTCCACAGCTAGCTGTGTGGGCCTTGAGCAAGTGTCTTAATTTATTGAACTTCAACTGTAAAATGGGAATAAATATTTTATTAAAGTATAGTTTATTTATATTTTATTTATTTATTTATTTATATTTTTTAGAGACGAGGTCTCGCTATGTTGACCAGGCTGGTCTTGAACACCTGGGCTCAAGCAATCCTCTCACCTCAGCCTCCCAAATTGCTGCTGGGATTACAGGCATGAGCCACTGCACCCAGCCTCTAAAGTGGAATTTAGAACGAACTAGTCAATGGGCAAATTGTCCAGTCCAGTGAATGATGTGGAGAAGGTGCTTAATAAATTGTACCATTATGATGGCAAGTATCGGGTTGATGCATAACTTCATAGCATTTTTCACTTGCCATGAAATACAAATGTCACACAATGGCTGACTGGTCACACAGTTCATCACATTTGCCAGCTCTCGGGTTGACTCACATGGATCATTGTGGATTAAAGCATCTAAATGGTCTTTATCACAGCCCAATGGTCTTCCTGAATGAACATGGAGAATCACTCAGGTCAAAGTGGCCCTCTTTGAATCAACAGAACCATTTTCTTCCTGTGCTATCCCCAGTGGCATTCTCCCTGGACATGATACCAATGTCTCAAGCCTCCTCTGCTTCCTTGACTCCTCTATGAAACTCAAACAGAAGAATCTATTGGAAATGTTCGTCTTTTTCCACTTGACACACCATCTTATTTAGCCCACAAATAGCACTGACTTTCCTCAGGTCTGCACAATGCAAAGCGTCTTCGCAAGTACAATGTTGTCACTCCAAATGACAGGTGATAAACCAACTCCCAGTACCACCATGTTGCCATGCCAGAAACAGACACTACAAACTTATGCAACAACCTGATACTTTATTAATTATTCTTTGTAGGATAAACTTGGCCTTTGAATAAATGTTTAAAAAGAACAAAGAAATTGAGATGACTATTGTTATCCTATACTAGCCAAATAAAGATGATTTGGAAATAAAAGTATATTCTGCTTGGAGAAAAGCTGTTATAAACAGCTCATCTTTCACCCTGCACATGGGAAGAGGGCTGAGAGCTGGCATCGCAGATGGGACAGGCTTGCGAAGCCCAGCAGAATAAGCCTCCATTGTCAGGAACAAAGAGACTTTCCAAGGATTGTTCTGGTCTGGGGCTCATCCCAGGTTGGGGTCAGCACAATCAGCCATGGATATTCAACTTAGAGTAGTCCATAGTCCAACAGATGAAATCGGTTGAAGTCAGGGGGCTACTCTCTCTAAAACAGTTACAGATGGAAGTTTGTATTTTATCCATAGCAAGCTATAGATTCAGTTAAAAAAACAAAACAAAACAAAAAAACTCACCCCCCAAGCCTCAGTAGTATTTATAACTAATATAATAAATTACTCATGGTGGGCCCCATTATACTTATTCTCTTTGTCCTCTTCAGACTCATGTGCAAGCTGGGTCATCTGGAAGCATCTTCTTGTCTTTCAAAAAAATTGTAAGACTGGGCATGGTGGCTCATGCCTATAATCCCAGCACTTTGGGAGGCTGAGGTGAGAGGGTTGCCTGAGCCCGTGGGGTCAAGACCAGCCTGGGCAACTTGATTAGACCTCATCTCTACAAAAAGTCAAAAAGTTAGCTGGGCATGGTGGTATGTGCCTATGGTTCCAGCTACTTGAAAGGTTGAAGTGGAAGGATTGCCTGAGCCCAGCAGGTCGAGGCTGCGGTGTTCAGGAGCGTGCCACTGCCCTCTAGCCTGGGTGACAGAGTGAGACTCCAACTCAAAAAAAAAAAATTGTAGTAAAAAACACATCAAATCAACCGCTTATAAGTGTACATTTCAGTAGTGCTGAGTATATTTACATTGTTCTGCAACAGATCCCAAGAACTCTTTTTTTTTTTTTTTTGAGTTGGAGTCTCACTGTGTCACCCAGACTGGAGTGCAGTGGCCGCTCAAGGCCACCGTAGCCTCGACCCGCTGGGCTCCGCGATCCTTCCACCTCAGCCTTCTGAGTGGCCGGAATTATAGGCATGCGCTACCACGCCCAGCTGATTTTTTGATTTATTGTAGAGATGAGGTCTCGCTGCCCAGGCAGGGCTCGAACCTGCAGGCTCAGGCAATTCACTCACCTCAGCCTGCCAAAGGTGCGGGATTATAGGCTGAGCCACAGAGCCCAGCTCCCGAGAACTCTTTTATCTTGTAAATGGAAAGTCTATACCCATTAAATGACAACTTCCTACTTCCTCCTACCCCAACCCCTGGCATCTGCCATTCTACCTTCTGTCCTATGAGTCTGGCTACTTTAGATGTCTCATGTAAGTGAAGCCATATGGTCTTTGTCTT
>NW_007195595.1:356753-371814 GCF_000164805.1 Carlito syrichta | reverse complement strand
TTGTAATATCATCACAAGTGTCATCCATATTGTGACCTGTGACAGGATTTCCCTTCCCTTTTCAGGGCTGAGTACTAATCCATCGTATGTATATACTACTTCTTGCTTGTCCTTACATGTGTCGACGGACCTTTGGGTTGTTTCTGTATCATGGCTGCTGCGAATGTGGCAATGACTAGGGGTGTGCAAATATCTCTCCGAGATTTTACTTTCATTCTTTTGTGTACATACCCAGAAGTGATATCTTGGATTGGACTGCATGACTTAACAAAAATTTATTCTTCACAGTTATAAGGAGTGGGAAGTCCAAGATCAAGGAGGCAGCCGACTCTGTTTGGTGAGGGCTCTCTTCCTGGTTTGCAGAGAGATGCCTTCTTGCTCTGTCCTCATGCGATCTCTCTCATGTCTCCCCTTCAAAGGCACTAATGACGCTCACGAAGGCTCCACTCTCATGATCTAATTACCTCCCCAAACCACATAGGGCTTCCACATGTGAATTTGGGTAGGATTCAGTGCATAGCAAGTGGGATTGCTGGACCATATGGTAATTCTATTTCTAATTTTTGGAGGAACCTCCATACTGTTTTCCCTAGTGATGATATTATTTTACATTTCCACCAACAGTGCACAGATTTCCAATTTCTCCACATCCCCACTAACTCTTGTGTTTTTATTTATGGTGTGAGGTGATGTCTTGTTGTAATATTGCTTTGCATTTGTCTTATAATTAGCCTTTTGCACTCAGATGTCCCCTCTGAGGGAACATCATAAATCTAGAAAACCACTCAGATGTTCCCTCTCAGGGGACAAAAAGAGATTGCTGGTGATTATACAGGACAAACTTATACAAGCACAATTTTTTCAAAAATGTGTTTCCTTGAAGTTTTCCACTCAAAAACAATGAAAAACCTATGTCCCATTTGAAATTTGTCAAGCTTCTGATTGATTGGTTGAGAAGTGGTTTTCAGGCATCACAAGTACACCCACCCTTCCACGTCATCTTCAAAAACAGACTGGACAATAAATTACATATTATTAATGTGGGAGGAAGAAAATGGGACTGCACTGTCTGCTCAAATAGAAAAACACCAGGTGGAAGATGTCCAGCACATTCCTATTGTACATGTATCAGTGAACCTGCAATGCGTGTCAGTGACTGTTTCACGTTACCACACATTAAAAAAAGACAAGATATAAATTTTGTTTTTTTTGTTATAAATAAGTTCCTCAATGTCCAAAATTTCATTATAAACCAAATATCGTTACAATAAAATAATTGGTTCCAATGCTCTACTATTTAAAATGAAATGATTCCTTTTTTGCTATTTTGTAAAAAAAGTGTGGTTGAGTTGCTGATGGGTGATCCATGAGATGTTTCCAAGTGCAAAGAGTTAGTTGTGTTGAGCATCTTTTTATATATTTTTTGTTTCATATTTTTTGTTTGTTGGCCATTTGTCTATCATCATTGGACAAATGTCTATTCAAGTCCTTTAAGTCCTTTGCCTATTATTATTTTTTTTTTTGAGTCTCACTTTGTTGCCCAGGTTGGAGTGCAGTGGCATGCTCACAGTCACTGCAGCCTCGACCTGCTGGGCTCAGGCGACCCTTCTGCCTCAGCCTTCCAAGTAACTGGAACTACAGGCACGTGCCACCACGCCCAGCTAAATTTTTGATTTATTGTAGAGATGAGGTCTCACCAAGTTGCCCAGGCTGGTCTTGAATCCACAGGCTCAAGCAATCCTTTCACCTTGGCCTGGGATTACAGGTGTGAGCCACCACGCCTAGCTACCCATTTTTAAATTGAGTTATTCACTTTTTTTGTCGTTGAGTTGTAGGAGCTATATTCTGGATATCAGCCCATTATCAGATATATAATCTGCAAATACTTCCTCCCATTCCATAGGTTCCTTTTTCACTCTTTTGTATCCTTTGATACACAGACTTTTTTTTTTCACCCCCCAGACTGAAGTGCAGTGGCACCATCACAGCTCACTGCAGCCTTGACCTCCTGGGCTCAAGCGATCTGTCCACCTCAGCCTCCCAGGTAGCAGGGACTACAGGTGTGCCCACACCTGGCTAATTTTTTGGTTTTCTGTAGAGATGAAGTCTCACTATGTGGCCCAGGCTGGTCTGGTACTTCTGGGTTCAAGCGATTCTTCCACCTCAGCCTGCCAAAGTGCTGGGATTACAGGCATGAGTCATTGTGCCTGGCTGACATTTTAAAGTCTAGCATAACTCCATTTGTCTACTTTTTCTTTTGTTGCCTATGCTTTTGGTGTCATATCCAAGAAGTCATTACCAAATCCAATGTCATGAAATCTTTCCCTAGTTTTCTTCCAGGAGTTATAGTTTTAGGTTCTTACACCGAGGTCTTTGTTTTGAGTTAATTGTATAAAGGGCCGGGGTCCAACATTATTCTTTTGCATGTGGATATCTAGCTTTCCGAGCACCATTTGCTGAACAGACAGGGCTTTTCCCCACTGAATGGTCTTGGCTCCCTTGTTAAAGATCATTTGACCATATATACTTGAGGGTTTATTTTTAGGCTTTCTTTTGTATTTCATTGGTCTATATATTTGTTTTTAATGCCAGTACCATTTTGGTTACTGTTGCTTTGCAATATGTTTTGAAATTAGGAAGTTTGTTCAACTTTGTTCTTTTTCCAAGATTTTTTTGGCTATTCAGGGTTCCTGAGATTCTAGATGAATTTTAGGATGGAATCCTCTACTTCTGCAAAAAATGTCATTGAGGTTTTGATAGAGACTGCATTGAATTTACAGATCATGTCAGGTGATCTTAACAGCAATAAGTCTTTCACTGTAGGAACAAGAGATGTCTTTCCATTTCTTTTGTGTCTTTAATTTCTTACCATGATGCTTGACAGTTTTCAGTGGATAAATTTCTTGTCTTAGTCTGTTCAGGCTGCTGTAACAAAGTATCTTAGACTGGGTAATTTATAGATAACAGAAATTTATTGCTCACGGTTCTGGAGGCAGAGAAGTCCAAGATCAAGGATTTGGTGTCTAAGTAAAGGAGTTCTTCCTCATAGATGACTCCCTCCAGCTGTGTCCTCACATGGTGGAAAGGGGGAATCTCTGGGCCTCTTTTATAAGGGTACAAATCCCGTTCATGAGGGCTCAGCCCTCTGAACCATCTCCCAAAGGCTCTACTGCTTAACACCATCACAAAGGGGACTAGGTTTCAACATATGAATGGGGCAGGGGGCACATGGACCACAGCATGTCTCCTCAGTTATGCTTATTTCTGAGTGTTTTCTTCTTTTTGAAGCGATTGTAAGTGGAATCATTTCCTTAATTTTCTTTTTGATTGCTCATTGTTAGTGCTTAGAAATGCAACTTGTTTGTATTTTCATTTTATATCAACTTTGTTGAATTTGTTTATTCTACCGGAAACCACGCCCTCAGGCACCCCAAGACAAGCCTGAACATTAAACAGAAATTCTACTTATTTTGACTGGGTGTGCAAGCTCATGCCTGTAATCCCAGCACTTAGGGAGGCTGAGTCAAGAGGACTGCCTGAGCCCAGGGGTTCAAGACCAGTCTGGGCAACTTGGCAAGACCTCAACTTTACAATAAGTCAAAAAATTAGCTGGGCATGGTGGTATACACCTGTAGTCTCAGTTACTTGGAAGGCTGAAGTGGAAGGATCGCCTGAGCCCAGCAGGTGGAGGCTGCAGTGACTGTAAGTGTGCCACTGCACTCCAGCCTGGACGACGGAGTGAGGCCGATTCAAAAAAAAAAAAAAAAAAGAAATTCTACTTTTTTCCTTTCTTTCCTGAGGGCAAAGCTGGGAATTGGGCAGGAGCTTGGGTGAGTCAAAGGCCACACAGTCCCTTACCTGTTTTAGTGTAGCATTCTCCTGGCTTTGCATTTGCCTAAGTGCTGCAGCTTCTTACTGGCTCCTTAGAGCTCTCCCAGAGGTATGCTGGACCACAGACTGTGGTTACCTCGTCTTTCCGGGAGTATGAGGACAGAGAGCGCCCTGGGCACCGTCTTGCTAACATGGCTCCCTATCTGCTCACCTTTACTATCCCTTGGGTTCCACATGTCTAGATATTCTAATGAACTTTCAGACTGTATCGATGAAAAGCTGTTTAACCAACACATATTATTTATCTACTTATGTACCAGTGGTCATATCAAAATTAATCCCAGTCTTATAGTAAGAGAGACTTATGTTTGGCTTAGTAAAAAAGTTTCCCAAATTTTGCCAAAAAACTAATTTAAAAAATCAAATCCTGGGAACCTCAACCAGAAATCTTTTCATGATTACTTTGGGAACAAAAAATTTCCTCTAGTGGGGAAAGGTCTGGCTATCCCTTAATCTACTTTCCCCAATTATTTTGGAAACTATTCATTTCAAAGACTATAGTAAAACCCTGTGTGTTTAGTTTAGAGAAAACATTCTGGTAACAGGAAGCACCTGTGAAATGGGAGGCCTTGAAACACTAACTGTGTATCACATGCACTTTTATTACTTTAGGTATAAGCACATTTTTTTTTTTGAGCTGGAGTCTCACTCTGTCACCCATGCTGGAGTGCAGCGACATGCTCATGGCCACTGCAACCTCAACCTGCTGGGTTCAGATGATCCTCCTGCCTCAGCCTTCCAAGTAGTTGGAAGTACAGGTGTGCGCCACCACACCCAGCTACTTTTTGGATTTACTGTACAGAGGAGGTCTTGCCAAGTTGTCCAGGCTGTCCTCGAACTGTAAGCTCATGAATTCTCTCACCTCAGCCTCCCAAAGTGCTGGGGTTATAGGCATAAGCCACCGTGCCCGACCAAGCACACTTTTTTTACTCATTAAAATTTTAATTGCATCTTCTGATTTCTAAGTATTTACAAGCTCCCATGGACTAAGATAATGCATTCCAAGTGATCTTGCTTTATCACAACTAGAACTAGAAAATGACTTACAAATTTCGTTAAATATTTGCTGAAGTTAACAGCAACAGTCTGTTCCTATCTAAGGTGATAGTCTTGTCTTCTCATTCAGGTCTGATCCTTGAGCGTAGGTACCACACTATTCAAAATGAAGCCTTCCCAACCCCCACTTGCACCCACCTTATCCCCCAAATTTGTAGGCACTAGACTGAGATCAGCAAATGTTTTGAGGAGCAATGGAGTTATCACACCAGGCGTGGGGCTCACGTCTGTAATCCCAGAACTTTGAGAGGCAGAGGTGAGAGGACTTCCTGAGTCCGGGGGTTCAAGACCAGCCTGGGCAACATGGCAAGACTTCATCTCAACGATAAATTAAAAAATCAGCCAGACATGGTGGCACGCACCTGTGGTTCCAGCTACTTGGAAGGCTGAGGCAGAAGGATCACCTGAGCCCAGCAGGTCAAGGCTGCAGTGGCCACGAGTGTGCAACTGTACTCCAGCCTGGGCGACAGAGTGAGACTCCAACTCTCAAGAGTTATCACAACAGCTTCAATTGAATTTGAAGCTATTTCTAGTCATCGGATAAAGTGTCATTTTTGTTCTGTAGTCATCAGTGCCTCATGAATCCTTGTTTCTAATAATTTTTTTTTTTTAGTTAGGGGCGCTCTCACTCTGTCACCCAGGCTGAAGTGCAGTGGCACAATCATTCATGGCTCACTGTGGCTTCAACCTCCTGGCCTCAGGTCATCTTTCTACCTCAGCCTCCTGAGTAGCTGGGACTCCAGGCATATGCTACCCTGCCTGGCTGATTTTTTAAATTTTTGTAGAGACGAGGTCTCACTATGTTGTCCAAGCTGGTCTCAAACTCCTGGGCTCAATCAATCCTCCTGCTTCAGCCTCCCAAAACTGCTGGGATTACAGGCATGAGCCACCATGTCTGGCCTCTAATAATTCTTAAAATTCTATTTGAATTCTAAAGCACCTCAGTTCAAAAGGGACCAGGCATGGGACCATATTCGTCATTTCCAAGATAAAAATGGTCTTAGATAAGACTCTGAAGAAGGTTCACTCCTTTTTGCAATCTTTCAAAATGGCTTTAAGGGTTTTGTCACCTAATGGCAGCTTCTTCAGACTACAGCATCATCTGAGTGTGAGACTACCTGGCTTATGAAAGTAGGTAGAAAATCAGAACTGCTGCTGATTGTAAGGTCATGAGTTTTTAAGAGATTGAGAAAGCAAATAAAATTGGAGAAAAATTATTCTTTATTGAAAAATACCAATAATACTGACAGACTTCAAAAGCAATTCACGCTTCCAGAATACAAAGTACTTATATACTTTTTCAAATCCGTTTGCATTTCAAACAAAGATAGCATTTTTGTAAATCAAATTTGATAACCTGACTAAAAAATACTTTCCAGCTTTATTATTTAAGGAGCTGCAAACCTTTAAAGTAGGGGCTGCGAGGCAGGCAGGAGCAGGGGGACAGTCACACCTGGAACTGCGCAGCAGTCTCCAGCAACATGTCCCACAGCTTGGGTGTCAGCGACAAAAATACCGCACAAGACAGTGGCCCTCCAGTGTCAGAGAATCTTGTGAAACAGCCTATCAAAAGATAGCCAGTTCTTATCATTTACACACTTTCACTTAAGATGGAAGAAAACCTTTTCATTTATTTATTTATATATATAGTTTTAAGAGACGAGGTCTCCCTGTGTTGCCCAGGCTGGTCTTGAACTCCTGGGCTCAAGCGATCCTCCCACCTCGGCCTCCCAAAGTACTGGGATGACAGGCGTGAACTGCTGCGTCCAGCCAGAAAAATCTTTAAGAATGCCACTGTAATTGAATATCCTCCAATAACTCTGAATTAAAAAAAAAAAGTCATGAAAGAAATGAACTGTTATCACTCCGAATGGTCTTTGCTGAGCTGTAGTAATTCTATGCTTTTTGAGTTACCAAAAAAATGAACACTTATGCGAGTTTAATTTGAAACCACACGAATTACGTAGGTAGGCTCAGATAGTAGCAGTGTTCACTTTTATTACTAACAGCTTAACCGAAACAGCCATCTATTCATTCCGCAGCAGGAGATAGCAGCACCAAGATCTTCTAAACTCCTTTACGTATAAAGCTTAAGTCACCATCCATGTCCCCTTCTTGGCATGCTCCAACTCTTGTTATCTTATTTGACATAAAAGCAACAGGATTTGGAGAGTTACTATGTGCTGTATTAGAACAGTTACACAGCACCTTGTACTGTCAAAAAGCAAAACACTGTGAACGGCAGCCCTTCCTCACAGCTCCGGACCGCAAGCTGCCATGCACTCACCGCTGGTGCCAGCAGTGGCCAGTTCCACAGTACGACAGCAGAAACTAAAGGAATCATGGCACAGTGGGTTTCCGAATTCTTTGTCTACCATTGGTCCTGGGGCTTAGTAACTTCCCCTTGTAGACTGTGTCTTCGGAACATTCCAGAATCATCTTTAAGGGAGGCAACGCATCAGGTCATGTAGCGGGTAATGGCTCTCAGAGCGTACAGCAGTTCTGCCTGCACCCTCGCTTCTACAAGAAGCAGATTAACATGAACCTGAGGATAAAACACGACATCATGGAAGGGGTTATATGAGCATCTACAGTCACAGTTCTTCAGTGCAGCGAAGAAACACAAAAAGTAAGTACTTTTTCTGAATGCTGCTGAATAACTCAGAAGTCTTGGGTTTGCTGAACAGAATATCAATTTCTCAAAACCAAAAGTACCTGATGTTCTTTCCGAATAGAGGGCTTGAGCTTTCATTTCATTTTGATCCCATCTCTTGGAGGCTTGTTATATTTCAGAACACCTAGACACTGCTTTATCGGAATATCAACTTTCCCTACCAAATCATTATTCAGTCATTTCTATAAAGATGTTTCAAAGAGAATAGTCATTTCTACCAATACACAGTCAAAAAGAACATGTACAGAACATGAGAGCCATGCCAGCACTGCGGCAGACGGCCCAGCCCCTACCTTCTCTGTCTTTAATCTTTTTTGTTTGTTTTTTGAGTTGGAGTCTTACTCTGTCGCCCAGGCTGGAGTGCAGTGGCATGCTCATGGCCACCGCAGCCTCGACCTGCTGGGCTCAGGCAATCCTTCCGCCTCAGCTTTCCAAGTTATCGGAACTACAGGTGTGCACCACCTTGCCCGCCTAATTTTTTGATTTATTATAGAGACAAAGGTCTCACAAAGTTGCTCAGACTGGTCTAAAACCCCTGGACTCAGGCAATCCTCTCCCCTTGGCCTCCCAACGTGCTGGGATTACAGGTGTGAGTCACCATGCCCAGTGCTACCTTTATTCTTTTAGTCTCTCACCATGAATGAGGTTCCCTTCCAAGGAGGTACCTGAGGCAGCTGTCCTGGAATGTTCTTTGGGTCAATAGGGGTGACGGAAAGGGTCTGAGGGTCATTGTGTTAGGTGAAGGAGACTAAGAATGACTGCTAAGTTACAGAATAAACAAGCCTCAACAGGCACGTACCTTCTCAGAGTGCTTGAACTGCCTCCAGAAGCTGTCATACATTCTTTTGGTAACCTTTTCGGGAGTGCAAACAACAGTTTTGATATAAACTTTAAAGCTACGATCCAGCAGCTGGTTAATTTCACCATAGTCATAGTCATCATATCTATTAAATGAAATAGTGAGAATGACAATATTTTCAGTATATAATCTGTTTTCTTCTTATAGAAATAGACATATCAGTCACAAATGCTGTATTGTTTCCCTTTTTATGTGGGCAGATGTCCCCCTAGATGACACAGCTTCACAACTGGGGTTGGGTGGGAGAGTATAAATGAATAAGAAGAGAGTACTTAGGGAGAGAAACACCGTTGTCTAGGGCCTAAGATAATTCCCGAAAGCCAACAATATTAACATCGTAGCACTGGTACCCAGCAATAGTGTATATTTACAATCACAAACAAGCAACCACACTGTGAGGAATAAAGACAGAATTTGAGTATTGCCAAAATTAAGAAATCAATCAAGTATATCTGTTATTGGTACTATTTTTTTTTTTAAGTTGGAGTCTTGCTTTGTTACCCAGGTTAGAATGTAGTGGCACACTCATAGCCACCGCAGGCTCGACCTGCTGGGCTCAGGTGATCCCTCCGCTTCAGCTTTCCAAGTAATTGGAACTTCAGGCGTGAGCCACCATGCCCAGCTAATTTTTTAATTTATTGTAGAGACAGATCTCGCCATGTTGCCCAGGCTAGTCTCGAACCTCTGGGCTCAAGTGATTCTCTCGCCTCAGTCTCTGAAAGTGTTGGGATTACAGGCGTGAGCCACGCCGCCCAGCTACTGGAACTATTATATGGTATATAAATTGTACTTGATTTGTGTAAATAAAAATAATGATTTTACTCATGTTTCTAGAGTTTCTGGGGTCAGATGAGAACAGAGGCCAGGGGTGGAGGATGAGGGACGGTTTCCACATGGCCTCACAGTGTCTACACTTAGGAGAGGCTGTCCCACCTTAAGCCAAGATGGTGGCACAGTGTCTGCTCTGTCCAGTGGTGATGGATTCCAGGGCACACTGAAATCTCCTACTAAGTTTCCAGGGGAAAGTGCTCACAAAGCTGGTCCCACAACCATTAGGTAAGCTGAAGTCAACAGTCTAGCCACTGATGAATGGGAAATTCAAGTTGCTCAGAAGCGCCCTAAATGCCAGAGCAATTAAGAGTAGATTAAATAGGGTCTATAGGTTCCACCCAGAGTCACTAACAAAATGAAAAGCAAGAGGAAGCTGGATTCTAAAGCTAAAGGAACCAGCAAGCCCTGCAGCAGGAAGTTTGTATAATGGCTGCATTTCCCACATAACATAGCGTGGCTGAAAACCTCACAGTAAGAACATGGAAGCAGCTGGGTACAGTGGCTCACACCTGTAATCCCAGCACTTAGGAGGATTGCCTGAGTCCAGGGGTTCGAGAGACCAGCCCGGGCAACTTGGCAAGACCTCATCTCTACAACGAATCAAAAAATTAGCCAGGCATGGTGGCATGTGCCTGTGGTTCCAGCTACTTGGAAGGCTGAGGCAGAAGGATCACCTGAGCCCAGCAGGTCAAGGCTGTGGTGTCCATGAATATGCCACCACACTCTAGCCTTTGTGACAGAGTGAAAGTCTGACTCAAAAAAAAAAAGAACATGGGAGCTTTGTATTTTGATTAAGTATTATGGGAGCAGGCAGGGGCTGGAGACCAGCCAGGGGGGCTATTCAAGAATCCGAGCTCCAGGGAGGTAGAAGCATGGGCATGTCAGGAGAGAGAAGATGCCGCAGATGCTCAGTGACAAATTGCCTCTTCCCCTGTGTCCTTTTGTTCTCCCTTTCCTGGAGGCAGCAGTCATTAAACTCCGGTTAGAGTCCCTGACTCTCCCTCCTGCCTCCCTAGGAGAGTGGAAGAAAACTAAGCTGCAACAAAGTGATTCTTTGAAGCATAAAAATAAGTTACTGGGGAGGAGATGGCTGTGAGCACATGTAATCTATGTGGATGTGTGTTCTAGACACCTGAGAGATCTAGCCCAGAGGAGAACATCTCTATAAACACAGGACAACATACTAACCTTATTCCAAACATGCAGTGAATATAGTTCCAGATAGCCCGTCTAAGCATTGAGGTATCAACATCTTTGTGCATTGCCATTGTATTGTAAGTAAGATTGTAAGCGATGTGAAACTTTTCATCAATCAGCTGTCCCACATCTGGATACAGGCGATTTACCAAGGAGTAACCGTGGTCTTCCCAGCAGTAGTCCTAAATACAGGGAACAGAGCAAGTGTGAGTTACTAGCATGTGGCCAAGGACTGTGCTCCATCTAAGCTCTGTGACCATGGCAGCTGGAATCCACACGTGCAACCTCCTCCCCCACCCCCGCCCCGGCTCCCAGCCCCTCTGGCTCACCAGTCGTATGGCTGCAATTTCCACATACTGCAAAAGGTTGTGCTTTGTAACTGAGCAAGTTTAAAAGCCAACAGTCTCTTCCCTTGACACCCTGGTCACGGATTTTTAGGCTGAGTGTCTCTGCACTCAGCCTCCAAAGGCGACCCGTCTTGGGCAGTCTCTTTCTTTCCATTGCTGCAGCCAATCAAACGATCTTCCCATTTTGTGAGTTTTTAATTCAACACGTCCATCACCCATTCCTTCCCTTCCTATCCCCTTCTGACTTTTGGCCCTACTTAACTGAGTGTCCTAATGAGTCTTCCTGTATTAAATCTCATCTCCTTTCTTTCTACCTCAAAGAAAACGTAATAAGCACCTCCACTTCTATGTTGCTCCCATATCTGTTTTCCTAAAATACCTCCTGGACGTTATGCCATCACTCTGGTCAAAGCCTACAAACCAGCTGGGTGCGGTAGCTCATATAGCTGCCTACAATCCCAGAACTTTGGGAAGCGGAGGTGAGAGGATTGCTTGGGCCCAGGGGTTCAAGACCAGCCTGGGCAACTTGGCAAGACCTTGTCTCTACAATAAATCCAAAAATTAGTCAGATGTGGTGGTACACGCCTGTAGTTCCAGTTACTCAGGAGACTGAGGCAGGAGAATCGCCTGAGTCCAGCAGGTCAAGGCTGCGGTGGCCGTGAGTGTGCCACTGCATTCCAGCCTGGGTGACAGAGTGAGACTCCAACTCGAAAAAGAAAAACAAAAGCCTATCAACCCCATTTACTCGAATGGACATTTAAATCGGGCATTTAAAGGACACCTGACCAAATTTTAACTGAATTACCACTAATCAGAAACAGGAACCCTTTGTTGGAAGCTCTCAGCTGCCAGCCAGCCTCTTGGGGACCCTCCCTCACTCTGTCCCTCAACCTAAGCTCAGTTGCTGTGACAGTGCCCTTGTTTTCTGACCATCCAAATCCTTCACATCCTAATCTTACTCCATATAATTTCCAGCCCACACGATCTCTTTAATTTCTAATCTATTTTATTTCACAACACGGTTTAACTATCAAGTAAAAATACATATTCTATAACTCATCCTTGTGTCTAACCACAAGAAACAAAACCTTGTGGTTCTCAAATATTTTCATAATTCTGGTAAAAACAGTTATTATTTAACACCATCCCCTAATAATAATTGGGAAATTTGGGAATATCAACTCATCTGAATTAAATGCTTACCTATTGAAATGAAATATTTTGGCCAGGTGCCATAGCTCAAGCCTGTAATCCCAGCACTTGGGGAGGCCAAGGCTAGAGGATTGCCTGAGCCTGGGGGTTTGAGACCAGCCTGGGCAACATGGTGAGATCTCGCCTCTACAATAAATCAAAAAATTAGCCAGGCATGGTAGCACCTGTAGTTCTAGCTACTTGGAAGACTGAGGTGGAAGGATCACTAGAGCCTAGCAGGTCGACACTGGGGTGGCCATGAGCGTGCCATTTCACTCCAGCCTGGGTGACAGAGTGAAACATCAACTCAAAAAAAAAAAAAAAAGAAAAAAGAAAAAGAAAAGTTTAAGGCCGGGCACAGTAGCTCATGCCTGTAATCCCAGCACTTTTGGGAGGCAGAAACAAAAGGATTGCCTGAGCCCAGCAGGTTGAGGCTGCAGTGGCCATGAGCATGCCACTGCACTCCAGCCTTAGAGACAAAGTGAGATAATGACTCAAAAAAAAAAAGAAAAGAAAAGAAAAGAAAGAAAGAAATTAAATATTTATGCAATAAATGATCTAGGAGATACATACATTTAAACTACAATATGACTCTACTGATGGATTGGAAGCAGCCTTACAAAATTAGGCACAGAATTAATATTTGCTAGTTAGTTGATGATTTTCAGCTTTTTTTCTGGAACTAGAGGATAATACAGCTGCTGTTGTTCCTGAGACACTGTTTGCAAAGCACTTAGCATAGTTCTCAAATCTAGCCAGGTCTTTCTTATTTTAAGTCAGATCGAACTATCTCTAGTCAATCATGTGAATACAGCAAGCTGCCATTTTACCTGGACACGGAATGTGGGAACATGCATCCCATGTCTAGAGAAATCTTTATAGCCATAACTAGTATCTTCAAAGTGACGAGACACATCTCTTGCTGGTGTAACTTCTTCATCATCTGAAAACAAAAGAAGCCACTGAAAGCTTTCCCCCAAAACAGGATGCTAGGTAAAACTGATTTCATCTAGAACAAGTACAAACAGTGTAACTCTCTGACACCGAGTAGCCAGTATCAACCAAAACAGTCTGACACCTATACAAAGAAGTAGCTTACTTGCTAGCAAACAGAATATAGTAAAAGGAGTTATAAGTAAATAAACATATAAATAAAAGTTAAATCTAAATCTAAATAAATAAAAGGAGTGTTATAAATAAACACTCATAGTTTAATTCTCTATGCCTTTTTATTCTCTTTCATAAACACTCATAGTTTAATTCTCTATGCCTTTTTATTCTCTTTCATAAATAAACACTCATAGTTGAATTCTCTATGCCTTTTTATTCTCTTTCATAGACCCTTTCTCCCTGTCTCTTGTCTCAATTTATATATATTAGGTTCTACTGAAAAATATGCATTCAGGCCAGGCATGGTGGCTAAAGCCTATAATCCCAGCACTTTGGGAGGCCAAGACAGAGGATTGCCTGAGCCTGAGAGTTTGAGACCAGCCTGGGCAACATGGTGAGACCTTGTCTCTACAATAAATTAAAAAAATTAGCTGGGCATGGTAGCACGTGCCTATAGTTCCAGCCAGCAGGTCAAGGCTGCGGTGGTCAGAAGCATGCCACTGCACTCCAGCCTGGGCGACAGAGTGAGACTCTGATTAAAGAAAAAAAAATATGTATATATATATGTACATATATAAATACATTTTTTTTTCAGTATGAACATGCTTTTAAATAAACTTTAAGATAGAAACTATTAAAATCAGCTATGCTCTAATGTTTAGCATTTAGATGATTTTTGGTGAATATTCATGACCTACTATATATAATATGAGCAAGAAAAGAAGTCCCATGAGTTGACATTTTCGCAGCTTCCTGCATTGGCCCTAAGACTTTCTGGACTATTATGTTTCGGAATCGATGAGATGATTGTTTCAAGTAAGCACTGCATTATATAACTCCACATCTTCAGGCATAGAAACAAAGATTTTTCCTGGAAGAAAAATAGGCTAATACTTGACCTCCATGTAAACAAATTTGATGTTTTCTTTGCTACAAAGAAGTTTGATGCTTTTAATTCTTACAGTTCTACTCTATTATTGTCAAATACATTTGGAAATAGTTTATGAACTTTTTGTCCTTTGCATTACCTGGTTTATATATATTAATTTCTATAGCCTGCATATAAATAAAGGTCAAGCATAAAGGAATTAGATTGCTGTTGGTAATTTAATAAATAGCTCCTATTCACAAATCATGGAATTTTTTTTTTTTTGAGTTGGATCTCACTGTCGCCCAGACTGGAGTGCAGTGGCCGCTCCCGGCCACCGCAGCCTCGACCTGCTGGGCTCCAGTGATCCTTCTGCCTCAGCCTTCCATGTAGCTGGAACTACAGGCGTGCGCTACCACGCCCAGCTAATTTTTAATTTTATTGTAGAGATGAGGTCTCACCAAGTTGCCCAGGTGGGTCTCGAACCCATGAGCTCAGGCAATCCACTCACCTCAGCCTCCCAAAGTGCTGGGATTACAGGCTGAGCCATCGAACCCGGCTTTGAACCATTTTCAAACAATGAACTTGAAATTACTGCACAAGAATAGATGTCTTCCAAATCTCATGGAATTGCTATAAGATAAAAAAAGAAAGACATAGGAAACATTTTAATGTTTTGAAAGTTAAAGTGCTGTATGCAATAATTTATCTTATTATTATGATCATTAAAATATTGCCACCTTTAAATAAATATCAACGTGTTTATTTAACACTTTTTTGTTGATGTTTCTAGATAACATAAATCAGATAAAGACAAAATAAGCCAATGCAACCAGTTCAATACATTTTATATTATCATTGCTTGATTATTAGATTAGTGATGCTTTTAAGTGAAATGTCACTCCAGAAAGTCATAGAGGCTAGTAAGATTATGCATTTAACTGACAGAAACTTGACCATTCTTCTCAGATTCATCATAACTCAATCTCATATTGACTTTATTTCAAAAGGATTATCTTGGTATTATAAATATCATA
>NW_007195595.1:334827-356733 GCF_000164805.1 Carlito syrichta | reverse complement strand
CTGCTGGGCGCCGGCGATCCTTCCGCCTCAGCCTTCCAAGTAGCTGGAACTACAGGCGCATACTACCACGCCCAGCTAATTTTTTTTGATTTATTGTAGAGATGAGGTCTCACCTGCCTAGGCGGGTCTCGAACCCAGGGGCTCAGGTAATCCACTCACCTCAGCCTCCCAAAGGCGTGGGATTACAGGCTGAGCCACCGAGCCCGGCTGTATTTGTTTTTTGAGAGATGAGGCTCTTGCTACGTTGCCCAGGCTCATCTGGAACTCATGGCCTCAAGGCCATCCTCCCACCTCAGCCCACAGGCACATGCCACTGTACCTGTCAAATCATAGAATTTAAAAGCTGGAAGCAATCTCAGGACTTTATGAACTTAAAGAGGAGAAGCCAGGTCAACATAATGAGACTCTATCTCTACGAAATATAAAAAAATTAGCTGGGTGTAGTGGCATGTGACTGTAGTCCCAGCTACTTGGGAGGCTGAGGTGGTAGACTCTCTTGAGCCCAGGAGGTTGAGGCTGCAGTAGCTATGAAGGCACCACTGCACTCCAGCCTGGGCAACAGAGTGAGACCCTGTTAAAAAAAAAAGAACAACAAAAGGGGACACACCTACATTAAGTGACTTACACCTGTCATCCCAGCACTTTGGGAGATCGAGGCAGGAGGATTGCTTGAGCCCAGGAGTTTGAGACCAGCCTGGGCAACATAGTAAGACCTTGTATCTATTTAAAAAAAAAAAAAAAAAAAGGAAAAAAGTTGGGCACAGTGGCTCACACCTGTTATCTCAGCATTTTGAGAGGTGGAGGTGAGAGGATTACCTGAGTCCAGGGGTTCAAGACCAACCTGGGCAACTTGGCAATGACTTCGTATCTACAGTAAATTAAAAAATTAGCCAGGTTTGGCGGTGCAGGCCTGTGGTTCTAGCAACTTGGAAGGCTGAGGTAGAAGGATCGCCTGAGCCCAGCAGGGCAAGGCTAAGTGGCCATGAGAGTGCCACTGCACTCAGCCTGGGCAACACAATGAGACTGACTCAAAAAAAGAGCTGAGTTGACAAAGGAAATTGTATCACACAGGTGAGGCTGTTCTTACCTGAAGAGAAGACGAACATGCTTTCCCTCTTTTCCATTTCGAAACGGGAAGTCATCTCTTCCTGACTCGCCTCCTCTTCATCGCGACATTCCTGTAACTGCCTCATCTTTTCCATGAGGGCTTCGACCTCAAAGAAGGAATCACTCACCTGAAGAGAAAACACAGTAAACATCACATATGGCAGATGCAGAATATTAATGAATTGTCTTTTATTAAGCCTGTCTCATAAGAATTTGTATCTTAACAGAATACAGGAAAAGTAGATTCTTAATAATTTTAGCCAGGTGTGGTGGCTCACGCCTGTAATCCCAGTACTTTGGGAGGCAGAGATAAGAGTATTGCTTGAGTCCTGGGGTTTGAGACCAGCCTGGGTAATT
Source organism: Carlito syrichta (assembly GCF_000164805.1). Lineage (NCBI taxonomy): Eukaryota > Metazoa > Chordata > Mammalia > Primates > Tarsiidae > Carlito > Carlito syrichta. The sequence continues at coordinate 355,269 of NW_007195595.1, read as the reverse complement.
TGGCAAGACCTCGTCTCCACAATAAATTAAAAAATTAATCAATTATGGTGGCGTATGGTGGGAGGATCACCTGAGTCCAGCAGGTCCAGGCTGCAGTGGCCGTGACTGTGCACTGCACTCTTAGCCTGGGCGACAGAGTGAGATTCTGACTCAAAAAAATTTTTTTTAATTTTATACAAATGAGTCAAAAACTAAGTTATTTTGGTGTATTGGATATACAGACAAGCATATTTTGAATTATAGGAGAAAAATAATTTTAAGAACACATTCTAATGTTTTACCTTATAAAATTAGTAATAATGTCATTACTATTTATTCTGTTTTAAAAATCAAAATCTAACACTGCTGGTCAATTTAAAACAGAACTGAAGCTGGGTGTAGTGGCTCATGCCTGTAATCCCAGCACTTTGGGAGGTGGAAGTGAGAGGATTGCTTGAGCCCAGGGGTTCAAGACCAGCCTAGGCAATTTGGCGAGACCCCGTCTCTACAATAAACCAAGAAAAATTAACTAGACATGGTGGCGTGTGCCTGTAATTCCAGCTATTTGGAAGGTTGAGATAGAGGGAACACCTGAGCCCAGCAGGTTGAGGCTGCAGTGGCCATGATCATGATACTGCATTCCAGCCTAGGTGAGAGTGAGACTCTGACTCCAAAAAAAAAAAAACACTCAAAAAACAGAATGGAATATCTAAGAATTAATTTCTGCTTGTTCAATCTGTTAAACAAATACACAATATAAGTGGTTTTGCCTCAGCTGTGTACACTGGGCATACTGTCAACATATATCTATCATCTTTAGTAATCAGCTCTATATACAATTTACTAGTTAAACATGAAACATTTCCTTACTTGGCTGGTGTTGGCCTCTGACTTCTGCAAATGGGTCTGGCAGCTGTCACTTGCTGGGATTACTATAGCACATCACATCACATCCCATAGTAATGGATCTGGCACATAAGTACTGGCCAGTGGTCTTGAACTGGTCAAACCACTTACACTTCTATGCCCACTGCACCCTTACTATGAACATGGGATCACATCTATGGCAGTTATATCTTATAAAATGGATATATTCAGAAGTCTTAAAATCTCAAATCTAAGTGTTCAAATACAAAATTAATGTTTTCCCTTATATATTTCATATCTCTTGCCAGGAATTTTAAAAAAAATTATAGAGATGGAGTCCCACTATGTTGCCAGGCTGTCTCCAACTTTTGGGCTCAAGTGATCCTCCTGTCTAGGCCTCCCAAAGTGCTGGGATCACAGGCATGAGCCACTACACCCAGCCTCCACGAATTTCTTTTTTTTTTTTGAGTTGGAGTCTCACTCTGTCTGTCGCCCAGGCTGGAATGCAGTGGCATACCCACAGCCACCTCCTGCCTCAGCCTTCCAAGTAGCTGAAACTACAGGCACATGCCACCATACCCAGCTCATTTTTTGATTTATTGTAGAGATGAGTTCTCACCAAGTTGTCCAGGCTGGTCTTGAACCCCTGGGCTGAGGCAATCCTCTCGCCTCAGTCTCTCAAAGTGCTGGGATTACAGGCTAGAGCCACCGTGCCTGGCCCATGAATGTTTTTTAAGACCTCTTGTCTTCCATTCTTTTCCTGACTTCCACCCATGGATTTTTTGGGGATCAGCTGACATGCTTCTCCTAAGCACCCATCTCCTATCACCCAAGCCCCAGCTACTCTCACACAACTCCTTCAGAGTACCAACCCATTTATAATGAGTTACGTGATATTGATTTAATGCCTGCTTCCTTCTCAGACCAAACCTTCACAGGGGTAGGGGGCCTGTCTGTTGAGTTTAGTTTACTTGTATATACCCAGATCCTAGCACAGTACCTGGTACATATTTAAGAAATATTTGTTGCAGAATGACTGTAAGCATAATCTTTATATCAAGAGATAATTTCTATTTCTTGTGCTTTATATTTCCATACGATCCAAGTAGTTACACCAAAATACTTTTGCACTAAGCCTTTTCTCTAATAATTTCATGATGAGAAGTGTTTGTATGATTGTATTAAAGATTCTTCTGATGCATACGTTTCCATAATTATTCCTGAGACAGGATCAGTAACCAAACAAACAAAAAGGTTGAAAAGGCTTGGGTTGCTTACTAGAATCAAGCTTTTTATAAAAAAATCTCTATCAACTCAAATTATCCCTCATTTATATGAATGTATCTATTTTGTCTACTCATCTTCCTCTAAGATAAACTGACCAAATTTTAAATATTCTTAGGAAAGAGAATTCTCGATAAATTATATTGAAATAAGAGGGGAAGGAAAGAAAGAATGTTTCTATTGTTTCTTGACTGACCTGCTAGAGCTGTTTGGGTTAAAAAAAAATTAAAGCATTTCACTTTAGTATTAAAATGATGATACTGTATAGAAAAATCTTTTGTGTTTGCTTTGTATCATTTGTATCAGAAGGGCTGAGTCAGGTATCAGATATATACCTGAAGAATTAGCTATATTAGCTCATTGTCACGTGTCATCAGTGTGGGCTATAACCATTCTAAAAGCATCCAACTTTTCTGGAAATACAGGAGACTACCTACTAGAGAAATACAAATTCTATACTTTCACTACCTTCTCTCTTTAATAGAAGGATAACCAGAAACAATCAAGTATTATTTCTTTTCTTTTTTTTAAGAGTTAGAGTCTCACTCTAACTCAGGCTATAATGGCTGCTGCAGCCTCGACCTTTGGGCTCAGGTGATCCTTCCGCCTCAGCCTTCCAAGTAGCTGGAACTACAGGCACATGCCACCACGCCCGGCTAATTTTTTGATTTATTGTAGAGACGAGATCTGGCCAAATTGCCCGGGCTTTTTATATCAAGCTTTCTCGAACCTGTGGGCTCAGGCAATCGTCTGGCCTCCACCTCCAGAAGTGCTAGGATTACAGGGGTGAGCTACCGTGCCCACCCAATCAAATATTTTTCTTTAGCCTGTACTAAATTATTGGTAGGAAGGACACATCTCCTAGCATTGTAGCAACCAATACAGTCTCTCTTGGGTCCTCTCATAACCTCTGAGATTTGATAAACAATATGCAGGACTATATCCTGAATCTAGACAGCACACAGGAGGGTGAGACTGATGGCCTTTGGCAGTGTCAGCACTGTTCTGTGATCAACCTCGGGAAAATACCTTTCTTACTCTCTTTTCCAGGCATGGTGGCTCAAGCCTGTAGTCCCAGGCCTGCTAATTACATATGGTGATAATTTCACCATATGTAAATACTATCTCTTATTTAGCACCTTATAAATGCTAAGTGCTATACCAGGTATTTTACCTCTTTAGAGACATTTCATTTCTCCCTCACAAAAGCTTTGTGTTTTACCTTTATTTGGACATGAAAGAACTGAGGTTCTACAACTTGCCCAAAGTCAAATATATCAGTTAAAGGCAATTCAACCTGTCTAAATCTGTTCATAAGAATAATATGGCTCAGAAAATGTATGCAGTGTTCAGACGGCTATGACGCTATTTCTCTGATTTCTCTTTTGAAGTATAATATAAACCCTTGCTTTTTTGCTACAGCAAAAGAATGCATAAGAGCAGTTTGGTCATTATATACAGGAATTTGCTTGTAGAAAATTTGCTTATAGAAAATTGAACTTGTACTGATCTGTTTCAAAGGATTAACAAAACTAAGAAAACATAAAAGCCAGAGAAGAAATAGAGGTAAAAGCATTTTAACAAATTTATAGTCACTGACATCACCTTCTATACTGGTACAAAGTTAAAACATGAAAAAGAATTTTTTTTTTTTTTTTTTGAGTTGGAATCTCACTTTGTTGCCCAGACTGGAGTGCAGTGGCCGCTCCCGGCCACCGCAGCCTCGACCTGCTGGGCTCCGGCGATCCTTCCGCCTCAGCCTTCCGAGTAGCCGGAATTACAGGCATGTGCTACCACGCCCAGCTGATTTTTTGATTTATTGTAGAGATGAGGTCTCGCTGCCCAGGCGGGTCTCGAACCTGCGGGCTCAGGCAATCCACTCACCTCAGCCTCCCAAAGGCGCAGGATTACAGGCTGAGCCACTGAGCCCAGCAAAAAAGAATTTTAAAGGGAGGAATTTCTAGATTAAATCTTCTACAAGATGAAAAATTAAGAGGTTAGCCTGTTTCTTTAGTGTGGAAAGGAAGAAAAGGGTGTGATCAGCACCAGGACGTCCCCACCATCAGGCCATACTGTTCCCAGCCTTTCTTCATTTCACTGTAGTAGCTATACAATATTATGGCCTTGCCGGGGCACGTGTTATTGGTTTCTGATCTTAAAATTATTTGAGTGTAAACTCCTAGAGGATCTTGTCATTTTGTATATGCCATTTGCATAATTTTGTATAGCATCCAGACTAGTAATGGGCATATTTGGAGGCAATCAATAAATCCTTACTGAATAAACTGATATAGGGGGCCCAATATTTCTATGGACTTAACATGGTGGATTTTCTTTTTTGAGTCAGTCTTACTCTGATGCCCAGGCTAGAGCGCAGTGGCACACTCACAGCTACTGCAGCCTCGACTTGCTGGGCTCACGTGATCCTTCCACCTCAGGCTTCCAAGTAGCTGGAACTACAGGCATGCACCACCACACCCAGCTAATTTTTTTTTTAAATTCATTGTAGAGACGAGGTCTGTCGCCAAGTTGCCCAAGCTGGTCTCAAACCCCTGGGGCTCAGGCAGTCCTCTCACCTCTGCCTTCCAAAGAGCCAGGATTATAGGCATGAGCCACTGCGCCAGGCCAACAGGGTAGATTTTCTATGAAGCCAAATGAAGAAATAACATAATGGCAATTACTGTGATTAGTTGTATGACAATCCCATAACAAATACTGGATACTTACAGAAACATTTCCTGCTGAGTTGACCTGAGTTTCCTCCACGCTGTGATTGCCATTTGTAATGTCACAGATGCAGCAGTTACTGACAGAAGGAGGTCTGAACGTGTGGCCACCATCACAATGAATTTCTGGACTGATTCCACAGCCAAATGCGAACGAGGCAAGAGAATGATAGTGTGTGAGTAAAACTACTGCATGTACTAGCTCTGCAAGGGACCAGCTGTGCTCTTCAGCTTTTAAAAGTCCCTTAGGGAAAAAGAAAGAAAATATATTTTTGTATTGGGATGTGGTAAAAGTATATAGTTCATCTTAGTATTTAATCTATTGACAACAGGATTAGCCACCATATAAAGCCTAGTGAGAAAATGCCCCTGGAAACATGTAGAGCCTAGGATTTGCTAACTTTTATGAAAATGGATCACAAGTAGATCTTAACATAAACTTTTAATGATACATTCATTATTACTTTGATTTTCTGAAATATTGATTTAAAAATGTAAATAGAATACATTTTGCCTAAAAGCAATTGTTGCTGTATTTCAGATGCTGGATTATGAATGAATTACTGTGGTGTTAGTTCAGAGACTGAAACCAAATGTAATAAATTTGTGTTTATAGTTGAAGCTACTATGTTAAATTTCTGTGTTTTGTTTATTATTAGGTATCCTCAAAGAATCTTTAAGATAAGTGGCTTGAACACCGTGTGACTCCAAATATTCCTAAATCATCAAATTATATTTATTTTAAAAGTTATACATAAATTCCACAGCTCCTCAAATTCAATTCTGTGTCCCTTCTGCTTCATCATCTAATTTATAATCTTGTATAATTTTTCCTTAATTGACAATATAAGACATGGTACTAATATTCAAATCTTACATCTTCTTCATAATCTCTTCAATTATATAACAATATCTAAAGTGTTCTATAAAATAGACAAGATCAAAAAGACAGGTTTTTAAGAATTGTTACTGACTGGGCGCAGTGGCTCAAGCCTGTAATCCCGGCACTTTGGGAGGTAGAGACAAGAGGATTGCTTAAGCCTAGGGATTCAAGACCAGCCTGGGCAACTTGGCAAGACCTCGTCTCTACAATAAATAAAAAAATCAGCCAGACATGGTGGCACTTGCCTGTGGTTTCAGCTACTTGGAAGGCTGAGACAGAAGAATCACCTGAGCCCAGCAGGTCGAGGCTGTGGTGACAGTGAGCATGCCACTGCACTCCAGCCTGGGCAACAGAGTGTGACTCCGACTCAAAAAAAAAAGCCGGGACGGTGCGCAAGCCTGTAATCCCAGCACTTTGAGAGGCTGAGGCGAGAGGACTGCCCAAGCCCAGGGGTTCGAGATCAGCCTGGGCAACTTGGCAAGACGTTGGCTCTACGATAAATCAAAAAAATTAGCTGGGTGTGATGGCGCACACCTGTAGTTCCAGTTACTTGGAAGGCTGAGGCGGAAGGATTGCCTGAGCTAAGCAGGTCGAGGCTGCAGTGGCCATGAGTGTGCCACTGCACTCCAGCCTAGGCGACAGAGTGAGACTCCAACTCAAAAATAATAATAATAATAATTGCTACTGCATGGTAGACATTTTAGAGGCCACCAATCTACCTTTACTCTATTACCTCTGTTAATAAATAGAACCAGAATGAACTACTTTAACATAGCATTTAAAAGACAAAGAGGTGAGATGCTACTCCACACCTATTAAAATGGCCAAAATTCAGATCACTAATACCAATGCTGGCAGAGATGTGGAGCAATACGAATGCTCCTTTATTGCAGCCAACAATGCAGATACTGCCACGTTGCGAGACAGTTTCACAGCTTCTTACAGAGGTAAACATAGGCTTAACCATAAGACTCAGCAATCTCATTCCTAGTTATTTGCCCAAATGAGCCAAAGACTTTTATCTAGAAAAAAACTGCGCCTGAATGTTGATAGAAACTTTATTCATAATTGGCCCAAATTGGCAGTAACCAAGATGTTCTTCAATAGGTGAATGAATAAACAAACTACAGTATATCCATATAATGGAGAATTATTCAGCAATAAAGAGAAATAAACTGGGCCAGGTGCGGTGGCTCACTATGGGAGGCCAAGGTGAGAGGATTGCTTGAGACCAGGAGTTCAAGACTGGCCTGGGCAACATAGCAAGGCCTCCTCTCTATAGAAAAATAAAAAAATTAGCCAGGTGTGGTCCTGTGTGCTTGTAGTCCCAGCTACTTGGGAGGCTGAGGCAGAAGGATAGATTGAGATCAAGAGGTCAAGACTGCAGTGAGCCATGAGCGTGCCACTGCACTCCAGCCTGGGCAACAGAGAGACTCTAACTCAAAAGAAAGAAAGAAAGAAACTATCAAGTCATGAAAAGATAGAGAGGAACCGTAATTGGATACTGCTAAATAAAAGAAGTCAACCTGATAAGGCTACATACTATAGGATTTCAACTATATGACATTCTCAAAAAGAGAAAACTATAAAGACCACAAAAACATCACGGGTTGCAGGGGTGTGGGGAAAGGGGACAGGGAGGAAAAGGTGAAACACGGCATTTTTAGAGTACTGACTATTAACTATTCTGTATGATGCTCTGATGATGGATGCATGATACTATATGTCTGTTATAAATCCACAGAACTGTACAATGCCAAGAGCGAATCCACTGTGAGCTAGGGCTTTAGTTAATAGTAATATATCAATACTGGCCCCTTACTTACAACAAATATACCACACAAATGCTAGACGTTAATAACAAACAGGAGAAACTGTGTGTCTGTGGAAAGGGGCTGAGGAGATAGAAAAGAGGAACTCCCTGTACTTTCTGTGCAATTTTTCTGTAAACTTCAAACTTCTCTAAAAAAATCAAGTCTGAACTGACTCCTAAGCTGTACGACTTCACTACTTACCTCAATGTGTTCTTTGGTAATAAGCCAAGGTCTGTGGGCTAACACTTTGTTGAGTTCTCCTAAATTCTGTAGTTTTTGAGGTGCATTCTCTAAACCGTTGAGCCACTTGGGATCTCCACCAACATGAAGGAAATCATTGACATGTAGGTTCACTAAGTAGGAACACTGATGTCTTGCTGCAGCCTTAAAAGAAGTCAAAAACATTATTCCAATTAAAAGCATGAAAACCTTGAACTAAATACAAATCCTGTTTCTTTAGTTGTGTAAAACAGTTAATTATGTTTTTTTTATTAGTATGCTTTCATCAAGTTTTGCATACCTACAGAAATATAGTTTTCATATAAACATTTAAGAAATTCAGACTGGACGTGGTGGGTTCATGCCTGTAATCCAGCACTTTGCAAGGCCCAGGTGGGAGGATCACCTGAGCACAGGAGTTTGAGACCAGCCTGGGCAACATAGCAAGACCTCCATCTCTTAAAAAAAAAAAAAAATTCAGATACACCATAGAAAACACCTTAGAAATATTCCAAGAATAAACAAAATATCTGATAAAAGTATTTGAACTTTAGAGATTGTATCTATATACCAACTCTCAGAACCTCAGATTAAAAAGCAGCTTCAATTAGGGAGCCAACAATAAAATAATGGAATCTTATTTACGAAATGAACAGGAAGCACCGCTTCAATCAAACCATTTGAAATAATGAAACAGAACTTGTGTTCTACTTTATTTTCTTATTTAATAGAGAATATTTCCCAGCATTGTATAAATACTTGCCTTCTTTTTCTGTTATACTTGAGAGCCTGCTTATTTAAAAAGAGGAAAAATGGAGACTGCCTAAGCAGAAATCCTATCACAAATCAGACTGTAAGTATTTATCCCCATGTCTAGAGCATGAACTCTCTCTTAAAGAGATTAATAAAAACAAGCAGAAACAAGATTCCACTGAACATTTACAAACCATTATTCCAATGTAGTGCCGATAATGCAGGGGTAATGGCCCATCCATTTGCAGCAAATAGTGTTGAGTTTTTAAGAAACTTTCCAAGTACTGAGGGTGGAAAACCATCACTAACGTAATGTTATCCAAACGACCCAAAGCAGCAAAAGACTCTTCAAATAAAGTGTGCATTCGGGCATCTTCACTCCCCACCTGAAGAATCTGTACAAAGGAGAGAAAAACCGTGGATTACATTGTAAATTGGCGTTAAGGAAAGAAGGTATATATGGGCTCATTCCAAGTGTCATTTAGAAGCAGATTAAATCTGGCTTAAGAGAGAGGGGTGTGTGGAGGAACTCAAATCACTCTATGAAAAAGATACCTGTACATGCATGTTTACTGCAGCATTATTCACAATAGCAACAACATGGAACCAACCATGCTGCCCACCGAAAGAGAACTGGATAAAAAATATGTGGTACATATACACAATGGACTATTATGCTGCTATAAAGGACAAAATTATGAACTTCGCAGCAACCTGGATGGATTTAGAGTCTATAATACTGAGTGATCCATCACAGAAACATAGAACTGAGTACCACATGTTCTCACTCATAAGCAGACCTTGAACAATTAGTATAATACTATAAGAAAGGGATTGGCAGTAGTGGGAAACTGCCAGGGGAGGGGTGGTGGGATTGGCAGTAATGGAAAACTGCCAGGGGAGAGAGGGCACACCTCATCAACATGCCTGCATAATGAACTTTTTTTTTTTTTTTTGAGTCAGAGTCTCACTCAGTCACTCAGTCTAGAGTGTAGTGGCATGCTCATAGCCACTGCAGTCTCGACCTGCTGGGCTCAAGCAATACTTCCACCTTAGCCTTCCAAGTAGTCGGAACTACAGGCACGTGCTACCAAGCCTGGCTTATTTTTTTATTTTATTGTAGATACGAGGTCTCACCAAGTTGCCCAGGCTGGTCTCGAGCCCCAGAGCTTAGGCAATCCTCTTGCCTCAGCCCCCCAAAATGCTGAGATTACAGGCTTGAGCCACTGTGCCCAGCATAATGAACATTTGTATACCCAACCCTGAATTGTTCCCCACATCTTTAAAATAAATACATAAAAATAAAGGGGGGGGGTGTGTGGTCGGGAACAATGGCTCAAACCTGTAATCCCAGCACTTTGAGAGGCCGAAGTGGTAGGATTGCTTGAACCCAGAAGTTCAAGACCAGCCTGGGCAATGTAGCAAGACCTCGTCTTTACAGATAAAAAACAATAATTAAAATAATAAAAAAGAGAGAGAGCGGTGACACATTTTAACTCAACAGGTAGCAAGCTATATAAGAATAAACAGCCACGTATTATGTACTGGGAGAAGTAACAAAAGCTGAGTCTTGAAGGCCGGCTAGAGAGGCTGCTGCAGACTGGGCTAGAATCCAGATAGAAGCAGATTGAGATGATCGGACTTGCAGGGCTTGCAAACAGACACTAAAACCCTTCCCTACAAAACCACTTACTCTCCCTCAATGGAAGGAGAACCAAAATGAACTAATAGCAAACAATCCTTATGAAAACAAAGCACAGATGCTCCCACATATATAAAATGAAAGATCCAATCTAGCATCGATCCCAGCCTGTGGGGACGGTGAAGACGAAGAGACTCTGTGAGCATACCTAAGCAACATCTAAATATGAGACTCCATCTGGAGTCTTGCTGGTCAAAAACAAGTCTTGGCTTTACTTGGTTAAATGTGGGTGTTAAAACAACATCATGAAATACTAGAAATCAACATGACCACAAGAGCTTCGCGGTCCCAAGACTCACTGCCAAAGCATGATTAACTGCAATCAACTCTGCGTAAAACATGTTGTCGACCAGCAGCGCTGCAGATGCCAAGATGTGGGTCATGAAAGCCTTTCCTTAAAAGCGGGCAGTTCACTGTGTACTTTCACAAACAGCATACCTCTTTTTCTGGGATGAATCTGCTTGGTCCGTGTCCTAGTGGTCGAGGAATTCTAATTCCAAGTTCCTAGAAAAGAAAATTACACCATCTCAGGTCTTCAGCAGTAAACAACAGGAACGGAGGGAGAACTCAGCAGGGGAACAGAGACTGGCTTGTTTTGGTGGCTTGTGTGCATGGCTATATATACATACCAACGCCTCTGTTTGCATCACAGAGCTGACAACAGCTTATAATATGACTCTGACTAAAAACAATAAAACCTGTTTCACTAAAACCAGAGTTTTGCATAGAGTACTTGGCAAAGAGTCTAGAACAGAAAGTTCAGCACATAGCAGCCAACCCTGTGGATTGTCAGTGATACAAAATAAGACCAACGTGTTTGCACATCTAAAATTCAACCACCCAAAATACCAATCCCTGTGCTGCTTGTCAGGAAATGGAAAGGCCCCACCTCCACCTCGATGTCTCCAGCTGGAGAAAGTGTAATTCTTATTACATCTACAATCACGCCTCACGGTTAGAACAGAAATGTTACAAAAAACAAAAACTAGTCACATGCCCAGGAGAGAAAGTACTCAGGACATGTCTTCTCTCTGGCTGGATAAAACAATTTTAGAGAAACTCATTTTGTAAGTCTGTCATACATGTGTTAATGTACAGGGTATCATCAATCTTGCTTATATTTTAGAGACGTTCAAAGGAGAAGTAAATATTTTTCTGCCTTTTGATACAGTGAGTCTAGAATCCTGGATTTTTTTATGTGACAGTGTAGAACGGTCAACAAAAAATGAAAAATCAACTGTTAGGGCTTCCTGTGGCCTCCTATCCCCAATAAAACATGCTTATAGAAATAAAACCATAATATAATAATAATATAACTGTTTTTGTTGTTTTGAGGCCTAGGTTCTATCATTCTAGCCTCATTAAATTTTTTTTTAAGTTTACACAATTAAAATTAACCTTTGCTTATATAATTACATGTAATTATTATTTCCACCCTCTTCCTACTGCTTCCAAAGGTTTTTCATGATATAAACCAGACGCTTTCCTTTTTTTTTTTTTTTTTGAGTTAGAGTCTCATTCTGTTGCCCAGGTTGGAGTGCAGTGGCACCCTCACGGCCATCACAGCCTCAAACTGCTGGGCTCGGGCGATTCTTCCACCTTCCAAGTACCTGGAACTACGGGCATGCGCCACCATGCCTGGCTAGTTATTTATTTATTTATTGTAGAGATGAGGTCTCGCCAAGTTGCCCAGGCTGGTCTCAAACCCGTGGGCTCAGATAATCCTCTCACCTCGGTCTCCCAAAGTGCTGGGATTATTTATAGGCGTGAGCCACCGCACTCGGCCAGGCTGACATGTTCCTTTTAAAGAAAAAAGGTGTATGTGTGGTACAGGGTGGACGGTGCACAGAGAGGAGGACACGAGACAGCAATTCAAGAAATCAGGTCCAAGCAAATGACAACCTTTTGAGCATCATGGATTCTTAAAAATTAGCAGACAAAAGTGGAAGAAAACAAAACTGAGATTCAAAGTAGGCTGTATTTCCCAACTGAATTCATACAATTATTTATAAATCAAATAATCTTATACTGGATGACAGAGACTTCTCCCTAGTTAATCTACCCTGACTCTGAATGTTTCTATATTATACCCTTCATTAGAGGAGGCACTTAATTCACAGGTCTGGCCATGTATGGGTCCCACTTTTAATATCCTGTGATAAATGCCAGAAGGAAAAAGATTCCCGTTATTCAATACATCATCTTGGCACAAATGCAGGCATTTTTTTTGTTTTTTGAGTCAGAGTCTCACTTTGTTGCCCAGAGTGAGTGGGTGCACAAAGAGAAGGACACGTGGCAGCAATTCAAGAAATCAGGTCCAAGCAAATGACAACCTTGTGAGCATCATGGATTCTTAAAATTAAGCAAGCCGGGCTTGGTGGCTCAGCCTGTAATCCCGTGCCTTTGGGAGCTGAGGTGAGTGGATTGCCTGAGCCCGCAGGTTCGAGACCCGCCTGGGCAACTTGGCGAGACCTCATCTCTACAATAAATTAAAAAAATCAGCCGGTGTGGTAGTGTGCGCCTGTAGTTCCAGCTACTTGGAAGGCGGAAGGATCGCCGGAGCCCAGCAGGTCAATGCTGCGGTGGCTGGAAGCGGCCTCTGCACTCCAGTCTGGGAGACAGAGTGAGACTCCAACTCAAAAAAAAAAAAAAAAAAAAATTAAGCAGGTAAGACAAAAGTGGAAGAAAACAAAAGTGGAGTGCAGTGAAATGCTCATGGCCACCACAGCCTCGACTTGCTGGGCTCAGGTGATCTTTCTACCTTAGCCTTCCGAGTAGCTGGAACTATAGGCATGCACTACCTGCCCAACTAATTTTTTGATTTATTGTACAGACAAGGTCTGCTAAGTTTCCCAGGCTGGGCGCAGGCAAAAATGCAGGCATCTAAACAAAATGATGACTCAACTTTTCTAACTGCTGAGTTTCTGTTCCAATTATATACATTTTAGACAAAATATACTGGACAAAACTGTAATGCTAAAACCAACATTTATCCTTTCTCATTTATTTAATCTTTGAAAACTACCTTATTTAAACAAAATATATTTTAGGAAAATACCTGTGTCAGAGGTTTATTACTATTCTAGAATTAAAAGACTTGCAGTTTTATGGTATATGTAAAGGTATCATTTCAAATAGAGGAGAAATGAATTATTCAACAAGTGGTCTTGGGACAGCCAGATGGCCACTCAACACAGTAGAGTTGGAGCCCTAAACCATGCTTTACCTCACAACAAATCAGAGTTAAATGTAAAAAAACAAAGAAAAAGCAGAGTGGAGCAGACCTCAGAATGCCACAAAAGCCAAAAGTCATGACATATAAGATGGATACATTTAATAACATAAAAATAAAGTTTTCACATGAGAAAAATACATCTATACAAAGTCAAAAGTAAACACAGAATTGGGAGATATACTTGCAACTCAAACAACAAAGGGCTAATTGAAAACAATAAAGAGTCCTAAAATAAATCCCAACAATCTACAGAAAACAAAGGATATGAACAGTGCAAAGAAAATAAAATACAAATGGCTGAAAAATGCTTAACACTCACAATAAAACAACTGCAAATTAACTCCACTAAGATACCATTTTTCTCCAAAAAGATTGCTTAAGATCAAGAAGTGTGATAACAGGTTGTATTGGAGAGGAGGGTAGAGAAACAGTCAATCATTGCTTATACATTGTTGATGGGCGTATTTTGAAGTGTAAGGGGAAAAAAATCAAGAGTACAAAGCATATATATACATCCATATATATATGGAGTGTGAATTACTACCAGCTCTAGAGATGGTAATTTGCAGTATTGATCAAAATAAAAAAATTAACATACGCTTTGAATTCAACAATCCCATCCTAAGTGTTAACTTACAGATATATCACATTTGAGAAATGTCATATGTAAAAGGACAGTCACTGCAACATTGTTTCTAATAGTACAAGATTGAAAACAACCTAAAGTACTCATCAATAGAGGTCTGTTTCAGTCAAGTTCAGTATGATCATATAATTAGAATAGCAAGCAGTCTTTACACAGAATGGAGCAGTTCTATAAGGCTGGACTTTGAAAGCTAAGATATGTGGTTGGTGGGAAGCAGAGTGTATAATATGTATATATTATGTTATTTGTAAGGAGAAAAAAGTCTCAGCAATTCCATATCTAGGACTTGATCTTACAAACATATTAGCAGCATGTGGGTGGGTTAGTTTTCATTTTTTAAAATGAGGCCAGGTTGATAGCACATGGGCTTCAAAACACAAGAGTTATATAAATTATGTTATTCTGGTTTTATTGCTATACCAGATATATAGTTTTCATCTCAAACGATTATAAAACAATAGTCTACAATTCCAAGAAAGTGGCTATGAATGCTTGAGAAATAGAATATTTCCTGTAGGTGTGGCAAGGGTCTCTCCCAAAGGGTTCATGTAATTCTCATGATTATAAGTCCGTCCCCACAGTCAAATTTAGTGGCCATTTGGACACCACTCTCTCCTCTCTCTCCCTTGAACCCTCAGTGACCAAATTCTTCCTTTCCAGTTTCCTTTAAAAATATATTATTTTAGAGTGAAAAACTATGTGTTTTAAAATAGAATGCTTTAAAAAAAAAAAAAAAAAGCAAATATTCTTTGGGATGGCTTAGAGACCCATTATGCAATACCTCTCAGCATTAAGATCACATTTGTGCCAGTGCGGTGGCTCATGCCTGTAATCCCAGCATTTTGGGAGGTTGAGGTGAGAGGATTACCTGAACCCACAGGTTCAAGACCAGCCTGGGCAACTTGGGGAGACCTCATCTCTACAAAACATCAAAAAATTAGCTGGGTGTGGTGGCGCAAGCCTGTACTTCCAGCTACTTGGAAGGCTGAGGCGGAAGGATCAAGGCTCTGGTGGCCATGAGCCTAGCAGGTCAAGCCTGTGGTGGCCATGAGCATGCCACTGCACTCCAGCCTGGGCAACAGAGTGAGACTCCAACTCAAAAACAAAAACAAAAACAAAAACAAAAAAAAGATCATGCTCATTACCAGTCTGGCAAAGGGGCTGGGGACAGAAGAATGGGGAAACCAAAGGAGGCCTGGAAAGGAGTCTCTGACATTCAGGACTCCCACTTCATTACTTTACCTCAGTCTAGTTCTACGTAAAATAGAATTTGACCCAGTTCTCCCTTGGATTACCACTGTCAATTTCCAGCTGAGCTAAAGAGGTTATGAGATGCCTGTGTAATTCCATAAAAGCAGAAATGAAGGTTGGGGGAAGGGAAAGAGGAAGTGAAAGAAAAGATTGGGAGACAGGAGGAGGAAGTGGGGGATAGATAGATTACTTTTTTTCCGAGTTGGGGGTCTCACTCTGTTGCCCAGGCTGGAGTGCAGTGGCACAATCATGGTTCACCACAGCCTCGACCTCCTGGGCTCAAGTGGTTCTCCCACCTCAGCCTCCTGAGTCGCTGGGACTACAGGCATGTGCCACATCGCCTGGCTGATTTTTTTGTTGAGACAAGATCTTACTATGCTGCCTAGGCTGGTCTTGAACTCCTGGATTCAATCAGTCCTCCTGCCTTGGCCTCCAAAGTGTTGGGATCATGGGCATGAACGACTGCACTGGGCCTCAACAGAAGGCTTTTTAAAAAGTCAATTCTTGCCGGGCTCGGTGGCTCAGCCTGTAATCCCGCGCCTTTGGGAGGCTGAGGTGAGTGGATTGCCTGAGCCTGTGGGTTCGAGACCTGCCTGGGCAGCGAGACCTCATCTCCACAATCAATCAAAAAATCAGCCGGGCGTGGTAGCGCATGCCTGTAATTCCGGCTACTCGGAAGGCTGAGGCGGAAGGATTGCCGGAGCCCAGCAGGTCGAGGCTGCGGTGGCCGGGAGCGGCCACTGCACTCCAGTCTGGGCAACACAGTGAGACTCCATAGAAAGGGTTGACCAAGACTGATATAATAAGAAATATAGTTATGGCTGTTATAGAACCAAATTTCTTCTCCTGTATTTGGAGGCTAGACTCAAAAGATGTACTTATTCTGTCTTAGCTAACCGACCAGGCACATGACAGGAATACAAGAACAGGACATGATCTTTTCTACTAATCTCATATCCAACAAAGGCCTCATCTGGGGTCTTCCTGATGAGCTCTGAGACCGCATCCCTTTATTTATCCTCATCCAGATACCGGCAGGAAAAGGATCAATGACTACGTCACACTTTCCACTGCACACAAGTTAACTTCTGGGAAAATTAAACAGGTGACAATGACCTTGAGAACATCCAGCGGGACTTGTTATCATTGAAACATTCATGAAGACTCCTCATCTTGGAAAAAGCACCAATGTATAGCACAAACATGGAATAATGTTGTTAAAACAGTCTTCTCCATGCATCAAGTATGGAATGGGGTGGGGAGGAGGAGCACAAAGAAGATTTAGAAAGTTTAGGCCACACCAAGTCCTAATCTGTAAAACAGGATGATGGTAAAATAATATCATCAATCCCAACTACCACAAATTAGACTATAGACACTAAAGTTTAGAAAGAGGCCAGGCACGATGGCTCACTCCTGTATTCCCAGCATTTTGAAAGGTGGAGGTGAGAGGATTGCCTAAGCCCAGGGGTTCAAGACCAGCCTGGGCAACTCGGAGAAACCTCATCTCTAAGATAAAATAAAAAAGGAGCCAGCTGTGGTGACATGCACCTGTAGTCCTGGCTGCTTGGGAGGCTGAGGCAGAAGGATCACTTGAGCCCGCAGGTCGAGGCTACAGTAGCCGAGTATGCCACTGCACTCCAGCCTGGGGGACAGTGAGACTTCAACTCAAAAAGTAATAATAGTAAATATAAATACAGTTTAGAAAGGGTACTTGGTGTTCTACAGTATTCATGAAAAAGAATTCAGTGTCTTAGGTTGATCCTTACATTAGTCTATGAGGCAGGTCCCAGTCTTATCTCTATTTTAGCCCAGCCAACTGATGAAAGTGCTAGGATTTGAACCCAAGTATTCTAGTTCAGTGCCAGCACTAGTGAGTGGCCAAGATGAGGGTTAAGTCCGCAAAGTCTGGTTCTAGAGTTGCTATCTTTAATTACTACTCCTTCGAGCCTTTTTAAGAGTTCTTGGTTCTCTGAAGATCCTTTTAGATAGCATTATTATTATACAACAGTGTTCTTGGCCTATAAAAGGTTAAGTTTCAACTCTCCAGAAAATTCACCTTAAAAAATTATTTGTTACTTTAGAGCCAGGGTCTCACTGTCACCCATGCAGGAGCAAAGTGGTAAGATCATAACTCACTGCAGCCTCAAACTCATGGTCTCAAGTGATCCTCCCAAGTAGCTGGGCTTATGGGTACATACTACCTTACCTAGCATGAACAATTCTTAGTCACATGACAAACTAATTACAATTCTTTTCTAGCAGGTACTGATTTAAAGAAAAAAAAGGCACCGCAGATGTTCAGTGGAGTGATCATCAAACTAAATATATTTCATCACTTTCTATTTAGGTTAATTCAATTATTTCAATTTTCATCTGTAGCTATGAGAAACTGAACCACACTGAATAAATTTTGGCCAACCCAGATTCCAGGGGGCAGGACTGCCACCAGCAAATGACCTTGTTGAAAAGTAGATGTGGATGCTAATCACAGCACTAGCCTCCCAGGCACTGTGTGAAGGTGTGGCTGGAAAAACCAACATGAGAAGTGACATTCCTCTCCCCTCAACAATCCTAATAACCATCTTTGAAAGAGACAGCAAAAGCTTCCCCCACCACGATGTCGTTTCAGATCTCTGATGTGTTTCCTCAGTGTGTATGTAATATCAACACATTCATTTTCAGAGTGAAAATTCATAGCGAATGTTGACAGTACTACCACAGAAAGATGATGTATGTATTGTATCACCGTATGAATCAATGTTTGAGTACTGAAAAGTACTGTTCTGATCAGATGTTTCAAATTTGTTAGAGACACATTTATAATGCTATATCAATATCCTGGTGTGAAAGAATGAATGATTTGCCACAAATGCAAAATGCAAGCAGTCATTGGCTCACGGTGTCTACCCACCTGCAAAATTTGTTGAAAAGTAAAAATATGCAAATCAATGAACTCATTGTATATTTCCCACTGCACTTCTGCACTTCTGTATTTTTTACAAAACCTGCCTGGATTTTTTTAGTATGGTACTGATCATCACAAGCCTGGCGTGGTGGCTTATGTTTGCAGTCCCAGGTACTCGGGAGGCTGAGGCGGAAGGATCACCTGAGCCCAGGAGTTCCAGGCTGCAATGAACCATGATGGTGCTGCTTCACTGCACCCTGGGTGAGAATGTGAGACCCTGTCTTTAAAAACAAAAACCACCCCTCCCCCACAATTACAAAAGCACTGTGTGCTTTTTGAAGCATATTTCTTTTTTTTCTTTTTTCTTTTATTTATTTATTTATTTATTATTTTTTTTTGAGTTGGAGTCTCGCTCTGTCGCCCAGACTGGAGTGCAGTGGCCGCTCCCGGCCACCGCAGCCTCAACCTGCTGGGCTCTGGCGATCCTTCCACCTCAGTCTTCCAAGTCGCTGGAACTACAGACGCACGCTACCATGCCCGGTTGATTTTTGATTTATTGTAGAGATGAGGTCTCGCCAAGTTGCCCAGGTGGGTCTCGAACCCGCGGGCTCAGGCAATTCACTCACCTCAGCCTCCCAAAGGCACGGGATTACAGGCTGAGCCACCGAGCCTGGCTCTGAAGCATATTTCAATAAGGTAAAGAGATGCTGCAGAAAATTGAAAGTTCCCATTCTACTCTCCCTTCTCTGGGAGAAGCACTGACTATAAAGAAATATCTTTACTACACCAAAATGTACTAAGGCTTCTTTTAAAATTGTCATTGACACTATTGGGGAATTCAGAAATATTAAAATTCAGGTATCTCTCTCTGTTTTGGTTTTTTTTTTTTTTTTAACGTGCCCTACACTTTGCTCAGGAGTTCTACTCCTGTAAAGTGTTTAATTATGGGAGCTAGCTATTTGAAAGAATTGTGTTTATTAATTCTTTCACAAAGTGAACATGTTTCCTAAAAGGGCTGCTTCCTAATTTGTCTTCCTGGAGGTTGGATATATTAAACATGAAATACAACTATATAGAACTTCCTGGTTTCTTGCACACAATCCCACAGGCACTGTAACAGCGTGCAAGTTAAAACATAGCTCTTCATCTTTCAGTTTACATGGCTATCTTTAGAAATTCTAGATCTGGGCAAGAACCAGCATTCTGCACACAAACACCACCAGAAAGAACAAATCTATTCAGGCACGATGATTGGGGCCCACTTCTACTCAAAATGAGAAAAGACCTATTATAGCCTGAACACAGAAACTGTAAATGCTAATTCAACACTTTCACACTGTTTTCTCTCTTTGGTAAGGTTTCCAAAGCAACATTATAAAGAAATTTTTAAAAAGGTATTATCTGTAAATAAGGAGCATAGAGTGTGTATCCATTGCTAAAATCCAGGGAAAAAAATATTTGGTATTCTACAGCCTTCATCAGAAAGTGTCATTTAAGTTTGTATGAATATAGGTGGTATACTGATAATAGACCCTATTTCCAAAAAATGGAATTTCCAAATCACAGTCATTTTAGTGGACAAAGCTGCAGAGAGACTAATTCATATTTAGACTTCTTGAACTAAGGCAATACTCACATCATCTGATTTCAATTCAAATTTTAATTAGTATTCCTCTACTTTCTCTCTGGTCCTCTTTTGAATCAAAGCCCTTTACAGGTCCACATTTTAGCTAAGGTTACATCAGTAACTTCAGATGCCGTCCTTCCTATTTGTAACCATTTAGAAACAATACAAAACGTTACAAGTAAATACCTTTCGGAAGGCCAACTCCCACACAAAAGCGGTGGTTTAATAAACAGAGCTGCGCTGTGCATCACGTCATAGAGAGCCTGCAGAACACGCTTATTCTAGGCAACAGCATCTTTTAACTGACTCGATTGCTTCCCCCCCCCTTTTTAAATAGGCGGCAAAGGGGGCGAGGGGGACTACATGATCTGTGTTGACAACACGCCCGGGGGAGAAATCCACAGACTGTGAACCCTTAGACCAGAGCTCAGCTGGGACTCGGACTTGCTGAGACTTGTCAGAAGCCAGCGTCACTCGCGTTTGGAGACGACCCTTTAAATGACCAGGGCAGGGACTCCCCCAGCTCGGCATTCGCCCGGGGACCACTC
>NW_007195595.1:308513-334201 GCF_000164805.1 Carlito syrichta | reverse complement strand
GAGGGGGGTGTGCGTGCTCCGAGTCCGGATTGTGCAGGGCGAGCCCTCGGGCTGCGGGGAAAGGGGGAACCCCTCCCCGCTGCTCCCGCTCCCTTACTCCCCCCAGCCCCGCCGCTGGGCCCAAAGTGCAACCCACCTCGAAACTGACCCCGACGCGCCCGGAGGAATCGAGTCCTCTTTGCAGTTTATAAACTGTCCAGATGTCCCTTCTTCCGGCCCGAGAAGGCCCCGACGGCACCGAATGGGCCACAGGAGGCAGAAACAGTGCCGGACATGGCCTATATTCCATGTGAAATTTATTTTTGGTAAGCTATGTAAAAACTATAAATATCACTCTCCTACACAGATAGGAAGCCTTCGGAGCCCGTCTCTGAGTTGTCTTTTTTTTCTTCTCAAGAATATTGGAAGGCTTTAACATTTCGAATACTCCCTCATAAACGCCCTGGGTTATCAAACGATAATTTATATCTTTGTTTTGTTTTTAAAGACAGGGTTTCTGTTGCCCAGACTGGAGTGCAGTGGTGCAATCACTGCTCACTGCAGCCTCGACCTTCTGGGCTCAAGTGATCCTCCTGCCTCAGTCTCCAAGTAGCTGGGACTACACGCGTGCTCACTCCCCCATGCCCGGTAATTTTTAAATTTTTTATAGAGATGAGGTCTCACTATGGTGCCCAGGCTGGTCTTGAATTCCTGGGCTCAAGTGATCCTCCCACCTCAACCTCTCAAAGTGTTAGGATTACAAGTGTGAGTGCCACCGTTCCCAGCCAGAGATTTTCTGTCTTTGAAATCTGATGAGGAATTTGGGAAAATGTAGGTTATAAAGGCACATAGATAACACCATTGAACTCAGAACCCAAACCTCTGAAGTTCTGTGACAATATTGTTTCCTTACATAGCTTTATGTTCTCTTTATTTAAAAAAATCAATCCCTTAGTTAGATCTCTTTTTGTAAGTTTGCCGTTGTGTTGTCAAAACTTGCATGCTTGGGTTAAAAAAAAAAGTTGGAACGTTCTGACAGAAGGAAACAAGTGGAGTTTAAGTCAATAAATAGTGACAGACACAGAACTAGGACTCATACATGAAAATGAGTTTAGGGCTTAGAAGTGAGGTTACAATGTTTCAGAGAAGGCTGTTACTCTTTTAGCTCTTTAACTGTCATACTTTAAAAATGGCAGGTTAAGATGGTGACTTTTGACTTATCTTTTCCAGATACATAAGATAAATGTTATGTCTCATACATTGCTTTTTTAAAAAAATAGCTGGCCAGGCATGGTGGCTCATGGCTGTAATCCCAGCACTTTGGGAAGCTGAGGCAAGAGGACTGCCTGAACCCAGAGGTTCAAGACCAGCCTGGGTAGCATGGTGAGACCTCGTCTCTACAATAAATCAAAAAATTAACCGGGCATGGTGGTGTACGCCTATAGTTCCAATTACTTGGAAGGTTGAGGCGGAAGGATCGCCTGAGCCCAGCAGGTGGAGGCCGCAGTGGCCGTGAGTGTGCTACTGCACTCCTAGGTGACAGAGTAAGACCCCAACTCAAAAGCTAAAGCACCCAAAATATTTTTTATTGGTTGAGAGAAGCAATGTTAATGAGTTAATGTTGACATAGAGGAAAAGTCTGCAGAGGCTTCCAAGCTCTCTTCCACTGAGCACAGCCACAAAACACACAGTGCAATCAAATGCTGACTCAGCATAAACACATACAAAAACAAAAAAAATCCAAACCTGGTAAATCATCCCATTCGCAGCAATCTGACATTCCCTCCAGGGTACACGGGTTGTATAGGAATAACTTGGAAACATAAATGCACTTGATTTATGGGACTGTGAGCTATAAAAGACAGAGAATGAGGGAAGTACATGAAGAACGACTGCTTTGGATCTGGAAGAGTCCAGGCGCAGGATGTTATTTCCGAGGGAACAGCAGTTTTAGTTGCATCATCTTTTTTGTGTGACATTAAAATTAGGACTTTGCAAAATGAAGAATGCTTATCTATTTTCTAAGGAGAGGCAAGGGAAAAGCATGCATTCAGTTGAGCCAAAAATGATTTAAAATAATCAAATGCAAGGTAAAACTGCACATATGTGTGTATCTGATACTTAGTGCTTGATATTTATTGAAGAAACATTTCACATATACTGAAGCTGCATAGGATGCTCCAATCCTATGAAGCTCATAGGATTCCTTGTTTTCCCCAGAAAATTTCAATCTATTATTTATTTAAATGCTAAATACAGTTGTTTTTTTAAAACTCATAGTCTAATTTAGTGGTTTACCAAGACCCTTCAAGCTGTTAAATTTCAAGATTCCTTAACGGTCTCTATAAAGACTGACCCAGATCTTCAATGAGTACTAATTTCTGCTGACTTCATAGAGAAACACTGTGAATTAGTCACTCTATTCTCCAACATAAAAAGGTTGCCTCCAAATAAAGCTATAGTGACCAAGAGACCCAACAAATGCATCAATTGCCAAGAAATATCATTGTTAGATTTCACTTCTGAAAATGTTTTGTTTCAAATCACTCAATAAAAAGTTTGTACTTTCCCAGGATTTAAAAGGTAGGTCAGCTGGGTGCAGTGGCTCACACCTATAATCCCAGCACTTTGGGAGGTAGAGGTGAGGAGTGCCTGGGCCCAGGGGTTGGAGACCAGCCCAGGCAACTTGGCAAGACCTCGTCTCTACAATAAATAAAAAAATTAGCTGGGTGTGGTAGTGCATGCCTGTGGTTCCAGCTACTTGGAAAGCTGAGGCAGACGGATTGCCTGAACCCAGCAGGTTGAGGCTGCAGTGGCTTTGAGTATGCCACTGCACTCCAGCCTGGGTAACAGAGTGAGACCCCGAATCAGAACAAACACCAAACAAAACAAAGGTAGACCAGATGTCCTGAAGATGCCACTCTCCCTCTCCAGTGCTGAGCATATGTAAGCCTGCAATAATCATCTTCTGACGATGAGAATCTCAGGAGAGCACAACATGTCATCAGATGGGCCAGAGCTATTTTACAAAGTCTGTTATTCAAACATTTCATTTTAAGTTTTTCCCTCCCTTCCTCCCTCCCTCCCTTTGTCCTTCCCTTTCTCCTTCATTTGTAAGGGTCTAATTCTGTCACCCAGGCTGGAGTGCAGTGGCACCATCAAGGTTCACCATAGCCTCAACCTCCTGGGCTGAGATGATCCTTCTGCATCAGCCTCCCAAGTAACCAGAACTTCACGCTCCACCACACCCGGGTAATTTTTTGATTTATTGTAGAGACAAGGCCCAACCTGGTCTTGAACTCCTGGCCTCAAGCAACCCTCCTGCCTCAGCTTCCCAAAGTGTTGGGATTACAGGCATGAGCCACCATGCCAGGCCTAATATTTCATTTCTTTTATGGAGAATCCTGACATTTACTCCAAGAAGTAATAGTAATTCTGAAATATTTCCTTTTTTCTAAAATGTTTTGGTCAACTTACTAAGCTGTATCTAAAGGAGGTCAGCTGTCTCTACATCTGTCCTTAGCAGTAATGCTGTTAGCCATATTCTTCTCAAGAACAAGCCGATACACTCTGTAAAAGCAGAATAGTGTCAAATGACTTGATCTTAGCAGCAAACTACAAAACATTAGGGGAGCGTCCACTTGTAGTGATGGTTCAAGATAGGCTTCCTAAAGGACAAAGACACCTAAACTGGAGTTTGGAGGATTAGTAGAGAGACCCCAGTAAAAAATTAAATAAATGAATGAATGAATGAATAAATAAGCTGGGCATTCTGGCTCATGCCTGTAATCCCAGCACTTTGGGAGACCGAGGCAAGAGGATTGCCTGAGCCCAGGGGTTCAAGACCAGCCTGGGCAACTTGGCGAGACATCACCTCTACAATAAATCAGGAAAAATTAGCTGGGCATGGCATGCTGGTGCATGCCTGTGGTTCCAGCTACTTGGAAGGTTGAGGCGGAAGGATCGCCTGAGCCCAGCAGGTAGAGGCTGCGGTGGTTGTAAGTATGCCATTGCACTCCAGTTTGGGAAACAGAGTGAACTCCTACAAAAGACAAAAAGCTGGGGCGAGAACTTGGGAGAGTAGAGACAACATTCTCAGTAAAAGGCTTAGCATGTGCAAATACCCAGAGGGAGAGGAGAGAGTGGCCCACTGCGGAAGCAGAATAAAGGAAGTTCACTGGGCCTGGACCAGATGGTTAGGAGAGTAATAGAAGCAGTTTAGGTCAAAGGTCAGCAGTAAGGAAGGGCTGTCCAGGCTTCACCAAGGAATGTGCATTACATTCTTAAGGGGACTGGGAAGTCACTAAACGTTTTAAACAGTCGAGTCCATCAGACTTGCATTTCACCTAAGGTTTAGAAAAACACTTTGGGAGGGGCAAAGCTGAAGGCAGGGAGACGTTAGCAAAGGCTGTTGAGGCCTTCTTGACCAGGCAAGAGGTTGCCTGGAAGAAAAGGGGAACAAGGAGGAGTACAGGGATGGAGGGGGATTTTGTCTCTCCAGCATGGTCATGTGTTCCCTGATGGAGGTAATCATGCCTAAAACTCTTGTTTTTGAAGTTTAGGAGAGACATCTTTTTTTTTTTTTGAGTTGGAGTCTCACTCTGTCACCCAGGTAGAGTATACAGCACACTCACAGCCACCCCAGCGTCAACCTGCTGGGCTCCGGCGATCCTTCTGCCTCAGCCTTCTAAGTAGCCAGAACTACAGGCACGCACTACCATGCCCAGCTAATTTTTTTATTTATTGTAGAGATGAGGTCTCGCCAAGTTGCCCAGGCAGGTCTCAAACCCGCGGGGTCAAGCAATCCACTCACCTCGGCCTCCCAAAGTGCTGGGATTAAGGCAGAGCCACCGAGCCCGGCCGAGGAGAGACATCTTAAATTATCTGCTCTCCTGACCAAGAGGCTTCCCTGAACCCATTAGGTCTTTTATTTATTATTTATTTATTTACTTGTAGAGGAAACGTCTTACTCTGTTGCCCAGGCTGATCTCGAACCCCTGGGTTCAAGCAGTCCTCCCACCTCACCTTCCCCAAGTGCTGGGATTACATGTGTAACTCACCACGCCTGGTCCCATTAGGTCTTTTAAATGTATAATCAATTAATGAAAAGGAAGAGACATATTTTAGAAGAAAGAACAGTAATCAGGCTAAAAGGTATAATCATGCTGTTATGGACCACATGTTACACCTTCAAGTTTCTCCTTAAACAAGGGAATTTTAATAAAGTCCTATAGATTTGCACATTGATTCATTGGACCCAGAATTGTATCTAATACAGTGATTGGTCAGGAAACACACAGCAGTGGTTTCAGCCATTAAGTCAAAGAACTCCTTTAAGAGCTGGAGTGAGATTTCTGTGGTTTAAACATTTTTGAAAAATCCCCAGTTGTCATTGAAAACATGACATTTAGAGCAAATGCTGGCTTATGAGAAGACTTCTGCTTACTAAATTTGTCAAGATTCTTCTTCTCCATCTCATATCTTCCTGTTTTTATCTATGTAGCCTGTCTGCTAAGCACTTTTTTTCCTTTTCAGCATCATGTTTTGGGTACATCAAGATCCTTTTAGCACTGAACTTTAAACGTGTATTGTTCTCTTATTTGCTGTCTGTTTTTTTCACTTTTTTTGTTTTTGAGTCAGAGTCTCACTCTGTTGCCCAGGCTGGAGTGCAGTGGCATGCTCACAGCCACCGCAGCCTTGACCTGCTGGGCTCAGGCAATCCTTCCACCTAAATCTTCCAAGTAGCAGGGACTACAGGCATGCACCACCACACCTGGCTAATTTTTTGACTTATTGTAGAGATGAGGTCTTGCCAAGTTGCCTTGACTGCTCTTCAACCCATGGGCTCAGGCAATCCTCTCACCTAGGCCTTCCAAAATGCTAGGATTATAGGTGTGAGCCACCTTGACTGGCCAACTTTTCTCACTTCAATTTAATTTTTAGAATTATATTACTTCAAAGGAGACCACTGACAAATCTTTGGCCTTTTCCTCACATTTAGGGTTTCTTCTTTTAGAAATGCATCGTGTAAACTCTCTACACAAGGATTTGGAAATATGGGTCACCATTCATATTTGTAAATAAGCAGTATTCCAAAAAGTGTCAATTGTTTTAAATGAGAAAATCAGTGTGTTGAATAGTGGTTAGGTTTTTCAGGCTGATGAGAAAAATTCCAGTAACTTGTCAGCTCCTACATATCAGACACACTTAACAATTGACATGTATAAGGCAAGTATAATTATTTTTATTTTACAAGTTTGTGACACAGAAACAATCTTTAAAAGTTTAGGTAACTTGTCCAATATCATAAAATTGGTAAAATGCAGCCTGGGATTAGCTCCAAGGTCTGAGTTCAAAGCAGCAGTCACTATATGGGGCTGTCTTTTCTGTTTTATGTTTTTTCTGAGTGGGGGGAGCTGTTTTTATTAATGAGTATAGATTTAAAATTTTGATAACTATGTATTAGCCTCAGTTTTTTATTTTGGCAGGCAAGAAAAGAGGGAAGGAAGAAAGAAAACATTCTCTCCCTTGCTTCTACTCAGAATGAAATCTGATTTTTTTTTTTTTTTAATCATGGGATGAGTGACCTTGGCCTCTGGAAGCTTCTTTCTTCCATTCCTCCACCCAGGTACTCCCCTCCGTGTCTCTTTCTAGGCCTTTAATGACCTCATGCTGCTTTCACTGCACATTTTGCTTAAGTCTACCCAGCTTCCCAAATGCTCCTCGCAGGACTCCCATTCCTCAAAAAGTGGTGGGCTGAAGGAAGCAGGCTTCTAAAACTGACTCATTAGTAAAAACTGTAAGAGACTACCTTATATCCTTAAAATGTCTGTCTCAAAAGAATATAATCTCCACAAAATCAGAATTTTTGTTGTTGTTCATTGCTGTATTTCCAATGTCCTAGTGCCCAGCACACAGTAGGCTCTCAGAAAGTATATATCAAATGAATGCACTCTGAAGATACCTTTCCATTAAAAAAAAAAAAAAGATAGCCTTACTAGATTCTGGTGTGGCCATGTGCTCTTTGAGCTATGGCCGCTGCCATTTTTCCTAAGCTTTGGCTCCCCTCTCCTATCTTGGAGAGGTGAATTTCTCTAACTTACTTTCTAAATAAAGTATATTTTCTAATCTTAAAAAAAAAAGCTAAACTCAATTAAAAGCTTAATAATGAATTCAAGTTCAATATTCAGGTTTGGTTTTTTTACAATTTGGGCAGTCTAGGCAAACATTTTTGGAGGACTGCTAGACAGGCTCTGCTTGGGAGTTGGCTTGGCCTTGGGTTCAACTCTGTTTCTGGCTGCTTCTTAGGAACTCACAGTCCTCTGTTTCTCTTTGCTGTTTTTATGCCTGTTCCTCTGTCTGTCCAGGATAGCAGCTATCTAGATTCTGAGCATGTATGGCTCACTTGTTAGGTCAGGCAGGTACATACAAGTCAGACACCACCCATGTCTCATGAGATACTGCTATTTGATAGGATATCATTGTTTGACAAGATTCATGAGACATTCTGTAATTAAGTTTGGCTCTAAGTAGCCTCAGGCCCATCTAAGATGAAGTGATAGGAAAGTTTCTTCTGAGATATCAAAATGAAATGGGAAAATTCATTCAGAGATATTATAACTCCTAGAGGCCAATTTCTTTTTTCTTGAGTTAGAGTCTCACTCGTCACCCAGGCTGGAGTGCAGTGGCATGCTCACAGACACCATAGCCTCGACCTGCTGGACTCAGGCAGTCCTTCTGACTGAGCCTTCCAAGTAGCTGGAGCCACAGGCATGCGCTACCATGCCAGGTTATTTATTTATTTATTTTATTTACTGTAGAAATGAGGTCTTGCCATATTGCTCAGGCTGGTCTCAGACCCCTGAGCTTAAGCAATCCACTTGCCTCAGCATCCCAAAGTGCTATGATTACAGGCATGAGCCACTGCGCCTGGCAAAAGGCCAATTTCTTTTTAGCATCATTGAGTTAAATAAGAAGGAATGGGTTTAATTTGGAATACTATGAGGTCCAGGAAAAAGGTGAGTGTGGTGGGAACGGACCGTTAGGACTTCAAGCTATGTCCATACGAACTCAAAAAAAGTGACTTAAAAAACTAAATGTATAAAAGTAGAAATTACTTCTCAGACTATGTATATGTACTGTATTGAATAACTTTTTTTTTTTTTTTTTTGAGTAGGAGTCTCTCTCTGTTGCCCAGGCTGGAGTGTAGCAGCATGCTCATGGTCACTGCAGCCTTGACCTGCTGGGCTCAGGCAAGTCTTCCACCTCAGCCTTCCAAGTAGTTGGAACTACAGGTATGCGTCACCACACCCAGCTTTTTTTTTTTATTTTTTGAGTTGGAGTCTCACTCTGTCACGTAGGCTGGAGTGCAGTGTCACACTCACAGCCACTGCAGTCTGGACCCGCTGGGCTTGGGCAATCCTTCCACCTCAGCCTTCCAAGTAGCTGGAGCCACAGGCACGTGACACCACACCAGGCTAATTTTAAAAAAATTTATTGTAGAGATGAGGTCTCGTCATGTTGTTAAGGCTGGTCTTGAACTCCCAAACTCAAGCAATCCCCTCACCTCTGCCTCCCTAAGTGCTGGGATTACAGACACGAACCACACCGCACCTGGTAGGATCTTTCAGTTCTAGTGTACACTATGCATGCTGATGCTACTTGTCTAGACTCTTACATTGATGAAAATGGATGCTAGCTGTCTGAAATCAATAATTCTCTTGTCTTTCTTGTTCAAGCTTCTTGATGTGTTTAACTGCAGAGTATCCTGAGAATGCAAGGTGAATTATTAAAAATATGTCACTCGGCTGGGCACATATCTAAAACTGTGCTTTCAGGGATCGTTTCTGTAGTTTATTACTAGAGAAGCATCTCTGAATGTGTAGAGCACAATAAAAAATAAAAGTATAAAAATATTAACAAAACAAATAAAACAAAACTGCTCATCTGTGTGAGTCCAGATTTTTTGATATTATGCATACAAGGGGGAAAAAAACAGCCCCCCACACACACCAGAATTATCTTTTGGAGGAAGGGCCCCTTGTGGTACAGGCTTTCCCCACTAAGTAAGTGTTCTAGGAACCCATCGGCATCAGTGGACCAGCTAGTGCTGTGGTGAAAGGCTGCATTTGGTTACAGTGAATTTTTGTAGATTCATTCAACCGTTTGCCCATTTCATGATGGGTGATTTACAAGCACATCTGCTCACACCACAGTGAGTGTTCAGCAGTTTTTGACCAAAAACAGCATGGCCCCTGTGCCCCACCCTCCCTATTCATCCCATCTTGCTCTGAGTGATATTTTTGTTTGTTTCCTTCCTTGGATAAAAGAAAAGTCCTCAAAGGGAAACATTTTGCTGATGTGGAAAAATAATGGCAGAAGCACTAAAAGGCACCAAAATGGACGAGTTCAAAAACTGTTTTGAGCAGTGGAAAAAGCATCTGGATAAGTGTATTGCATCCAACAGAGAGTACTTTGAAGGTGACTTAAGTGTAAACACATAAGAATACACAACTTTTTACAAGTAAATTCTGTTTTTTTGGATTTTCCTCATACAAAAAATACAGAAATGATACTGCAGCTATCATCCATGACCCCTTAACTTCAAATTTCCTTTAGACATAAAATAGCCCTACTGTTCTAATTGACTTGATAATGAATTTAACTTTACTTGAATGCAAAGAAATGTATTAATAAAAGCCCAGTTTTAGATAGTGAATATATCAGAATTCTGGTAATACTGTTTAAAGACTATGCTGGCAAAATAATTAAAACACATTTCATGTCGCTGTTTTATACCTACACCACATATTGTGGTATATACCCTAGAACTCATGTTGGGTTTAGAGGACACAAGCTAGACTGTAGCTCCCTGAATTATTCATCTAGGATTCAGTGTTCGAACCATTCTCCAGGTATTTCTACTGGTTCCTGCAGAGTGCTGAGGGATCTAGTTCAAAGTCTCATTCCTATCAATGAGCAAGGCCAAATAGAACTTTTTTTAAATGACAGGGTCTTGCTCTATTGCCCAGTCTGAAGTGTACTGGCACGAGTAGCTGGGACTACAAGGATATACCATCACGCTATTTTTTTTTTTTTTTTTTGTAGAGACAAGGATTTACTATGTTGCATAGGCTGGTCTAGTACTACTGGATTCAAGCAATCCTCCTGACTCAGCCTCCCAAAGTACTGGGCTTACAAGTGTAAGCCACTATACCTGGCCACCAAACAGAACCTTAAAGAGGAAAACCTCTTGGAATCACAACAGTTCATGATGGTCTACTGAATTACAAACCCACTCACCTTCATAGCAGAACTCTCATGTGGCCTGTCCCGGATCTGGTCTAAAACCGAAAGGATTCTTAATCCTTTCAGCCCTTCTCAAGAAAACATTAAAATCAATCTTATCCTTCAGTGACACACATGCCTGTACAATAATAATAGCCTTTATCCTAAACCACAAAATACTTTGACCTAATAAATATTTTCACATTACATTTTAGTTGGAAAAAAAGTTAAGTGAAGTACTTTGAATTTGTTCATATTAATAGGGCCATTATTGATGTCCAGATAATCTTTAGTGTTCTATTATAAAAACTAAATTTACATAGTGAATATATCACATATTGGATATATGTTATTGACATAGATCAAGTTCTAACTGTAGAGAGTAAACGTGAAAGTTTTAAAGTAATGTATTTGCTCTCTGCACCTAGAACTTGATCTATGTCAATAAATTCAGCTTTCAAGTATTCAACCAGATTCTTATAATTAAACCAGGTCAGGTGTGGTGGCTCATGCCTGCAATCACAGCACTTTGGGAGGCAGAGGTGAGGGGACTGCCTGAGCCATGGGTTCCAGGCCAGCCTCATCTCTACAATAAACAAACAAACAAACAAACAAATAAGCAAGCTGGGCCTGGTGGTGCATACCTGTAGTTTCAGCTACTTGGAAATCTGAGGTGGAAAGATCACCTGAGCCCAGCAGGTCAAGGCTTCAGTGGCCACGAGCGTGCCACTGCACTCCAGCCTAGGTGACAGAGTGAGACTCTGACTCAAAAACAAACAAACAAACAGAAACAAAAACAAAACCTAAGGAAGTGCAAAGGCATATAGAATGGCATAATGAACACCGAACACTCAGAATGGGGAGGGCAAGAGGAAGGGTAGGGAAGAAAAATCACCTCTCAGTTACAATTTACACAAGTAGGAGTAGAGGTCACGCTTAAAGCCCAGACTTCTTCGCCACTATACAATGCATCCCTGTAACCCAAAATCATTCGTCCTCCCCTGAACTCATTGAAACAAAAAATTTAGGCCGGGGCATAGTGGCTCAAGCCTGTAATCCCAACACTTTGGAAGGCCAAGGTGAGGGGATTGCTTGAGCCCACAGGCTGGAGAACAGCCTGGGAACTTGGCAAAACCTCGTCTCTACAATAAATAAAAAAATTAGCCGGGCATGATATCACACGCCTATAGTTCCAGCTACTTAGAAGGCTGAGGTGAAAGGATCGCCTGAGCCCAGCAGGTCGAGGCTGGGGTGGCAGTGAGTGTGCCACTGCACTCCAGCCTGGGCAATGGCATGAGACTCCAACTCAAAAAAATAAAAAAATGAAAAAAAAATTAAAAATTAAATAAATAAATAAATAAAATCCACAGTGCTTTAATTTGTACATCATGAGTATACAATTAAAACTAAAATTTTAAAATATTGAGCACTGAATTTACCAATAGGTAGGTTTAAAACAAATCTAAACTTCAAAAAATGCCATTAAAAAATATGTGGATCAAGGAAAAAGCAAAACACAGTCAAAAGCAGCAGGATGCAGTTCAAATAGGTCACACTCAACTGTTAACTTTCCCTGAGAACAAAAAAACAAGCTTAGCAACAGCTGTCAGCCAATCACAAAGCAGACAAACAGGTGAGGACTCAACTGCTCCAGAAACTGATGAGGTCCAACCTTCGATTAAAAAAAAAAATTATAAAGTGTCACAGGAGAACACAACAAATTATAAGACAGAACATATTGTCCTAGGCCAAAAGTAACTGACAAAGATACAATCTCCTTACCAACTCTTGACAAAACACATCCGATTCTAACAATGTAATGATACTTTCATCTTTATTGTGCCAGATACTGCATACATTGAAGTTGCCATTAAAATATTAGTGTATTTTTAATAAAAAGACTGATTTTTTTTGTGGGAAATTTTCTTTTTTGCTGTGATGGAAGGCTAAAAAAAAACTCATAAGAAATGATTCTTCTCTTTTTAAATCCCCTAACACTCAGTTACCAAAATCCACAGAGGGAGAAACCTCAATAATGAAATGCTACAGTCCAAGTTAAAAAATATAAACTGTAAATAAAAACCACCATACACAAATACAACTTTCAAAACACAGACAAGCAAATGGAACAAATTGTGCAGTGCAATTTTATGCAATTTGTCCTCCTTCACATCCTTCTTTGAAAGAAGGTTTGTGAGGATTTAGAAGGAATTTTTAAGAGTTACAGATTTCTTCACTGTCATGTTTAGTACAAACTTCAGTGTTTGCTCAAATTGACAGAGTATTACTTGGAATATAGAAACACTGAAATAACAGTTGACAGTTTTCTTCATTTGGCTCCAGCTTGCCAAGTTTATAAAGTATTCTAAAGCAGTTTTTGATATCTTCTATGATATCTTCAAGAACCAGATTTTGTTTTTTTCTCCAAGTACTACTTCAACCCGATTGTTTTAATTTTCTTTAAAAAAATTTTTTTTTAATGGAACTGCTTGGCAGGGTGCAGTGACTCAAACCTGTAATCTCAGCACTTTGGGAGGCCGAGGTGAGAGGATTCCCTGAGCCCAGGGGTTTGAGACCAGCCCAGGCAACTTAGCAAGACCTCGTCTCTACAATAAATAAAAAATTAGCCGGGCATGGTAGCAAGCACCTGTAGTTCTAGCTACTTGGAAGGCTAAGGCAGAAGGATCACCTGAGCCCAGCAGGTCGAGGCTGTGGTGGCCATGAGTGTACCACTGCACTCCAGCCTGGGCCACAGAGTGAGACTCTGACTAAAAAAACAAAAAAGTATTGTGGTTACTATGTATTGGGCACTGTACTAACTCTTATGATAGCAGTTTAGGTACATGCTGAACCTCTTATGCTTCATTTTAGAAATGGAAAACAGAGTGGTTAAGTACTTAACTCATGGCCACACAGCAAGTGGCCTGAGTAAAGGTTAAACTCAAGCATGTCTGACTTCAATGGCATATTCCACTATTCCATGACGTTGCCTGAAAGCGTTTTAGTTTCCTTTCTCGCTGTTCATATTCCAGTGATTGTGTGCCCATCAGGAAAGAAGCCAAGGGACCATAACCTCTCATCACCCCTTCCCATCTTCCCTTGCACTATTTTCCCGGCAGTCTTTTTGTGACTGTCACCCTACTCACTGTGACCACCCAAATCCCTCTCCAGGAAATCTGGGCTGGGTCCCCAATGAGCCAGAATAACAATGCTCCATAACATCTTCCAATATCCCTTCTCCCTGTCTACTGCTTTCCTGATACATGTTAATCGGATTTCAATTCCCTTTACTTAACAGCTTGTGGTTTCCCTCTGAACTTTTCTCCCTGATGCTTGAAAACATTCTCTCAAAGTTCCAGTAAGGATCTAATATCCTAACTTCCTTCACAAGTATTTTAAAATTGCACCTTCTGCACAAAATTTTGTACATGTTGTTAGGCTGAATGAACCACTTGACAGTTTGCCATGCTAATATTGTCTGTTAACCTCCAAAATACAATCTTCTATTTTTTGGATACAGTTATAAATAGTTTTTGTGGATGTGCCTATGCTGTGTTCTGTTTAAAGGTACAACCACAGGATTTATATGTTCCTTTTGGTCTATGTTAAGAGTACATTCTGTTCTAGAAGCCAGGGTTTGGGGAATTATGTTTGTAGACATGCATGTATCTTGCTTTTAAATTATAACTACGAGGCAGAGAGCGGTGGCTCAAGCCTATAATCCCAGCATTTTAGGAGGCCAAGGGGAGAGGATTGCCTGAGTCCAGGGGTTCGAGACCAGCCTGGGCAATTTGGCAAGACCTTGTCTCTACAGTTAATGAATTGTAACTACAGCACATCACATACAAATAGGCACTTAAAATACCTTTTCTTTTTTATGTTAAAAATTTTTTTTTATTTTAAAGATATGGGGTACAATTCAGGGTAAAATACATTTTCATTATGTTATATGCTTTTCACATAGCACACTAAAAAGAAGGCAATAGTCTTGAATTTAACAAAAAAATTAGAAAAATAAAATTATCTTTTAAGCATACACAAAATGTAACATTTTATATATGAGAGAAAAAATGAAAACATAAATGAAGACTCAAATGATTATTAAAGTTATTTTCATAAAACAGAAAAAAATATTGTAGGTTTTTTTTAGTACTAAATAAGTTATTGTCTACTCAAAAAAAGGAAAGGATTTTCCCAGTGATTTTTTTGGTAGGATTAAATCCAGTGAACACACAGACACCTTAAAATGTTTTGAGGAGCCAGGCTCGGTGGCTCAGCCTGTAATCCCGCGCCTTTGGAAGGCTGAGATGAGTGGATTGCCTGAGCCCACGGGTTCGAGACCCGCCTGGGCAGCAAGACCTGATCTCTACAATAAATAAAAAAATCAGCCAGGCGTGGTAGCGCATGCCTGTAGTTCCGGCTACTTGGAGGGCTGAGGCAGAAGGATCACCGAAGCCCAGCAGGTTGAGGCTGCGGTGGCCGGGAGCAGCCACTGCACTCCAGTCTGGGCGACAGAGTGAGACTCCAACTCAAAAAAAAAAAATGTTTTGAGGATCAGTAACTTTAGTCAAAATAGCCATTGACGATTGATACAGGAGCATCTTGTTGTATCTGAATTGACTATGAGAACCTCATGAACAGAAACTAGAACAAGCAAGAAAGATGTCAGACAGATGCCACAGAGTTTACATATCAAAGCATGTGTATGCACTCGGGAAAACCCTTCACCTGCCTCTCTCAGAGATGATTTACTTTTACTTGCTATAGAATTATAACAAGGTTGTTTATCTAGTTTCTTTTCTTTTCTTTTTTTTTTAGTGGGGTCTCATTCTGTCACCTAGGCTGGAGTGCAGTGGCACACTCATCACCACGCCTGGGGTAAGTTTTAAAAAATTTATTCTAGAGACAAGGTCTTGCCAAATTGCTCAGGCTAGTCTTGAACAATCCTCTTGCCTCTGCCTCCCAAAGTGCTGAGATTACAGGTATGAGCTGCCATGCCTAGCTTATCTAGTTTCTAAATCCCATAGTAATTTAGAAGGAAGTAGGGACTATCATCAAACTGGTAGCAGATTTTAGAAAAAAGAGACAGTCATATAATTACCAGAGAAGATTCAGACACTTTTTTTTTTTTTTTGAGTTGGAGTCTCACTCTGTTGCCCAGGTTGGAGTGCAGTGGCATGCTCACGACCACCCCAGCATCGACCTGCTGGGCTCTGACAATCCTTCTGTCTCAGCCTTCCAAGTAGCCGGAACTACAGGCAGGTGCTACCACGGCTGGCTAATTTTTGATTTATTGTAGAGAAGAGGTCTCGTCAAGTTGCCCGGGCTGGTCTCAAACCTGTGGGCTCAAGCCATCCACTTGCTTCAGTCTCCCAAAGTGCTGGGATTATAGGCTGAGCCAATGAGTCTCGCTGATTCAAACACATTTATAAAGCTAAAATAATAACTTGGATGGCACAGTAGCAGGAGGTCATTTTCTGTAAGGATAAATAGTTCTATAAGCATTAAAGAGCCTGACAGCACCCGTCTCTCATGGATGATGAACTGACCTCCTGGCCAGGTTCAGTGGCTCACACCTGTAATCTCAGAACTTTGAGAGGCTGAGGGAAGAGGATTACTTGAGTCCAGGAGTTTGAGACAAGCCGGGGCAACATAGCAAGACCTCATCTCTACAAACAAACAAACAAAAAACTGGCCCACATAGTAGTGATTCTTACTCATGTTGGACAAAACACCTAGGTATATTTCTGTAGCTCTTCAATTTACAATGGGATTATGACCCAGTAAGTGAAAAATAACTTAAATCCAAAATGCATTTAATACATCTATGTACAGTACATCTCAGCATAGTCCAGATTATCTTAAATGTGCTCAGAACACTGACATTAGCCTATAGTTGGCAGAATCATCTGGCAGCAACTAGATGGTAAAGGAGGGGTCCTCTACCCTCCTGATTGTGAGGTCAGTTGGGAGGTGCCACATGTTGACACCACCAGCCAGCATAGAGCGCCAGTATCTTACTGCTTCCTATTGAATGTGTATTGCTTTCACAAAGTCAAAAAACTGTAAGTTGGGGACTGTCAGTATAAGAAATATAGTTTAAAAGGCTGAACTGGCTAAGGAGGACTCTAGGGAGGTAGTGAGCACTGAGGAGTGCTCAGTGACCCAGCACAAGCACTGAGGACCCCCAGTGACCCAGCACAAGATACTGGGCACAGAGGATGAAGCCTAGGGCTTGGGAGACAGGAGGTGGACCAGAGACCACCATACAGCCAAATGTCCCAGGGCTAGCCTCTCAATGAAGGCATGAACAAGGAAAAACACCATCTATGGAAGAAGACAGAAGACTTGACAGTTTTGATATTTATTTATTTATTTATGAGTCAGAGTCTCACTCTGTTGCTCAGGCTGGAGTGCAGCGGCACACTCATGACCATTGCAGCCTCAACCTGCTGGGCTCAGGCAATCCTTCCACCTCAGTGTTCCAGGTAGCTGGAACTACAGGCCCATGCTACCATGCCCGGATAACTTTTTGATTTATTGTAGAGACAAGGTCTCACCACGTTGCCCAGGCTGGTCTCAAAACCTGTGGGCTCAGGCAATCCTCTTGCCTTCGCCTCCCAAAGTGTTTGGATTACAGGCGTGAGCCACAGCACCCAGCTCAACTTCTATTCTTGATTGGGGGGGGGCGTAAAATCTCCCCTGAATATTCATAAATGCAAGATGGTTCACACATGAGGAGCTGGGGGATCAGTTCTATATTGCCTACCTAGTCTTAGAACAAAACCAAGGCAAAGATTTGGTTTAAAGTGGGCTGGTTACATCCCCAAGGCTCCAGTCAGAAATACAGATTCTCTCTGAAGGAGGTACAATTCCAATGAATATGAGCTTATAATCATGAAATGTACTATGAAATTAGGACCACTTGTGAGGATCAAAGGAAACAATAATCACTGGACTTGGACAGCAAGGTCAGTTGCGGTCTGACTGCAAAAAATCACTTGCAGACTTTGGATATTAGAATTATTAGATACAGTGTTTTTTTTCTTTTAATTTAATATTTTTGAGTTAGAGTATCACTCTGTCACCCAGGCTGGAGTGCAGTGGCATGCTTATGGCCACCTCAGCCTCAATCTGCTGGGCTCAGGTGATCCTTCTGCCTCAGCCTTCCAAGTAGCTGAAACTACAGGCATGTGCCTACATGCCCAGCTTACTTTTTTTGATGTATTGTAGAGACGAGGTCTCACCAAGTTGCCCAGACTGGTCTCGAACTCCTGAGTTCAGACGATACTCTTGCCTCTACCTCCCAAAGTGCTAGCATTACAGGTGTGAGCCATCGTGCCTGGCTGTTCTTTTAATTTTAAAGAAAATGCAAAGTATGGTTGAGGAATGAGAAACTATAAAAAAAAAAAAAAAAAAACAGACAGATTTGAAAATGAATAAAATAAAGCTTCTACAGTAATTAAAATTTAAAATTCAATGGATAAGCAGCATATTCCACATAGGTAAAGATAAATTATTCATAAACTAGAACACGAACCTGAAGAAATAATCCAGAGGTAGCGTATAGAGCAAAGAGATGGAAAATATGAAAGAGGAAAAAAAAAGACATGTATGACAAAACAGGCCTAACATATATCTTTTTTTTTTTTTTTTTTTTGAGTTGGAGTCTCACTCTTGTCACCCAGGCTGCACGCTCACGGCCACCACAGCCTATACCTGCTGGACTTAGGTGATCCTTCTGCCTCAGCCTTCCAAGTAGCTGGAACTTCAGATGCACACCACCATGTCTGGCTAGTTTTTATGATTTATTGTAGAGAGGAGGTCTCACTAAGTTGCCCAGGCTGGTTTCGAACACGCGGGCTCAGGCAATCCTCTCGCCTTGGCCTCCTAAAGTGCTAGGATTACAGGTTGAGCCACTGTGCCCGGCCAAATAGTGGCCAAGACATTTATTCTGTGGATTTGATTTATCAGCTGCTTCTATTGAAATGCAGCCATGTGTTTTCTTTTCTTTTTTTTTTTTTTGAGTTGAAGTTTCACTCCATCGCCCAGACTGGAGTGCAGTGGCACACTCAGAGCCACCCCAGCGTCGACCTGCTGGGTTCCTGAGATCCTTCCACCTCAGCTTTCCAAGTAGCTGGAACTACAGGTGCGCACTACCACGCCCGGCTAATTTTTGATTTATTGTAGAGATGAGGTCTCGCCAAGTTGCCCAGGCTGGTCTTGATCCCACGGGCTCAGGCAATCCACTCGCCTCAGCCTCCCAAAGTGCTGGGATTATGGGCTGAGTCACCAAGCCCGGCCTATATATCTAATTAGAAGGAGGAACTAGGATGACAAA
This sequence comes from Carlito syrichta, assembly GCF_000164805.1. Classification (NCBI taxonomy): domain Eukaryota; kingdom Metazoa; phylum Chordata; class Mammalia; order Primates; family Tarsiidae; genus Carlito; species Carlito syrichta. The sequence goes on along the minus strand of NW_007195595.1, from coordinate 315,594 downwards.
GGCAATATTTTATGAGATGATGGTTGAGAATTTTTCAGAACTGACTAAAGACACCACCCTCATTTTTTTCCCCAGGAAGTACAATGAATCCCATGCTGAATAACTGAAAATAACTCATACTTTGACATGTAGTAAAACTCAAAAATTACAAGGAAAAAAAGCAGCTTTTAAAGAAGGAAAAGCCAGATCACTACAAAGGAAAAATCAAACCAGAAGATCAACCATAATTATTAAAAATTCTATAGCACAGATAACTTTTAGGAGTAAGGGCAGAATGGGAGGGAGTATATCTCTAACAGGGCTATTTAGTTTTGTTCTAGGAATCAAATCTGACTCAAAGTCTTCTGCTACATTTGTATATATGCATGTGAAATTAAATGCTATCTGAGAATTTTCTACTACATTAAAATAATCATTCTTAAATTGTATAACATTTGAAGCCATCTTTCATAAGGGGAATGAAAAAAACATTTTAAGGAACAGAAACTAAGAATCTGTCACCAACAGATCCTCACTGAAGAAGTTTCAGCTCAGGAAGAAGCAAAATTATTCTAGAAGGAAGTGTAAAAAGTATTAGAGAACAGTCAAAAAAGAAAAGGTTCTTTGTGCTTAAGACTTTTATTTCATGGGTAAAATTCTCACCTACCCAGAATAGCACATTTCCTAAGAATTCTGAATAGCTTTGTGTGAACATATGTTTTCATTTCTCTTGGCTTGGAGTGCACTAGCTAGATCATATAATAGGCGTAGGTTTAACTTTTTTTTTTTTGAGTAGGAGTCTCACTCTGTTGCCCAGATTGAAGTGTAGTGGCCGCTCACGGCCACTGCAGCCTCGACCTGCTGGGCTCCGGCAATCCTTCCGCCTCAGCCTTCCGAGTAGCCGGAATTACAGGCATGCGCTACCACACCCGGCTGATTTTTTGATTTAGTGTAGAGATGAGGTCTCGCCAAGTTGCCCAGGTGGGTCTCAAACTCGCGGGCTCAGGCAATCCACTCACCGCAGCCTCCCAAAGGCACGGGATTACAGGCTGAGCCACCGAGCCCGGCTAGGTTTAACTCCCAAATTGTTTTCCAAAGTGGTTGTACCATTTTATATTCTCACAGCAGTGTATAAGACATCTACACTAACACTTAGCATTGTCAATTTTAAAATTTTTAGTCAATCTAATAGGAACAGCACAATATTTCTCAACTGGGTGTGATTCTGCCTCCCATGAGACATTTGACAATGTCTGCATATATTTTTGGTTTTCACGACTAGCAGGGGGAGGGTGTTACTGGTATGCATTAGGTAGAGGCCAGGAATGCTATTAAATGTCTCTTGATACACAGGGCAGCCCCCACAACAGAGAATGCTCTGGCCCAAAATGGCAAGTGCTGATTTTGAGAAACCCTGATGAAGTAGTATCTCATTGTGATTTTTTTTTTTTTTTTTAGTAGGAGTCTCTCTCTGTCATCCAGGCTGGAGTGGAGTGGCATGCTCATGGCCACTGCAGCCTTGATCTACTGGGCTCAGGTGATCCTCCTGTTTCAATCTTCAAAGTAGCTGGAACCACAGGCATGCACCACCATGCTTGGCTAATTTTTTTGATTTATTGTAGGCTGGTCTCAAACCCCTGGACTCAGGCAGTTCTCTCACCTTTGCCTCTCAAAGTGCTGGGATTACAGGTGTGAGTCCCTGCGCCCGGCTTTCCTATATTCTTCTAGACGTTTTATAGTTTTTGTTTGTTTGTTTTTGGAGTTGGAGTCTCACTCTGTCACCCAGGCTAGAGTGTAGTGGCACACTCACGGCCACCATAGCCTTGACATGCTGGGTTAAGGTGATCCTTCCACCTCAGTCTTCCAAGTAGCGAACCACAGGCACATACCACCATGCCCGAATAATTTTTTTGTTTGTTTGTTTTTTTATTGTAGAGATGAAGTCTTGCTAAGTTGTCTCAAACTCCTGGGCTCAGGCAATTCTCTCGCCTACACCTTCCAAAATGCTAGAAATATAGGCATGAGCCACCACACCTGGCTTTATAACTTTAGGTTTTAATAGCTCATTTAAGTTTTATTACATTTGAAAATCAAATTGCTGAAGTTTCTCTCTAAGGAATGATATTATGGGTGGATGGCATTCACTTTTTAAATATGTCTATTATATCTATTTTCCACCATAATTATTAAAAATTCTATAGCACAGATAACTTTTAGGAGTAAGGGCAGAATGGGAGGGAGTATATCTCTAACAGGGTTATTTAGTTTTGTCCTAGGGAACAAATCTGACTCAAAGTCTTCTGCTACATTTGTATGTATGCATGTGAAAGTAAATGCTATCTGAGAATTTTCTACTACATTAAAAGGTGCCCTTTCTTCCAGAGATAAGAGCAGATAATACTGGGGTTAAGAGGGGGTTAAGGCACCACTGAATGCTCCTAGCATTTATTCCTTGGTTTTATAAATATTTTGGGGATACCTCCTAGGAGCTTTTCACTGTGCACGGAGTTTGATTGATTTGGGTACAGAAAGAGACACAATAGACACGTGTCTGATTTCAGGACCTTACAGTTAAACCCAGAAGAGAGACAGTTTAAGTTGATTATTAGGATAATATATTCCTTGATAAAGTATCATTTCCCTGGTAATAATAACATTAGTCTTCGGAGACAGGCTTCCCAGATTGCATGGTCTTTAATCTGAGATCTGAAAACGAATGAGAAGTGTTCTGAGCAGGAAAACAAACAAACAAAAACAATATTATTTAACATCTTTATAATAAAATAACAATAGTAATAATAAAACAAAAATTAAAAAAAAGAGGGGGTTAAACAACATGGCTGTATGTTTAGTACCCTTGGGTCATTAAAAAAAAATCATCTCTTAAAAACAGTGTTAGTTGTGTGGGGTGCAGTGGCTCATGTCTGTAATCCCAGCACTTTGGGAGGCTGAGATGAAAGGATTACCTGAGCTCATGGGTTTGAGACCAGCCTGGGCAACTTGGTGAGAGCTCATCTCTATAATAAATCAAAAATTAGCCGGGTATGGTGGCACACATCTGTAGTTCCAGCTACTTGGAAGGCTGAAGTGGAAGGATCACCTGAGTCTAGCAGATCGATGCTGGGGTGGATGTGAGCATACCACTGCAATTCAGCCTGGACAACAGAGTGAGACTCTAATTTAAAAAAAAAATGTATGTTACCTGTCATATAGACTTGGAGGCTAAGTTGTTCACTTCATAATGGTCTTAAATACCTACAGTTTGATGACTACTCTGGACCAGATTTGGTGTGTGAAGATGACTTCGGGATACTTTCCCAACCTTCTCTGCTTAAGGAAATCATTGACTAGGGAAGGTTTGGAATAATCTTAGCAGAAAACGAAATGGAAGACGGAAGGAGGAAGAATGGTTCCACACTTCACAAGGAATTTCCAAGACCTACCAAGCATCATAGAGCTCTCTGTCCCAGAAAGAGCTTTCTCAGCCACTGATGACTAAGGACATTATTAGGAACAGTAGAAACTATGGGTTAAAACACAGCCATTAAACCAAAAAGTTGATCTTCAGACTAAACACACTTGATTCATGACAATTGCACTATTCAGAACAATTCTTATGAGAAATAGAAATGATTTCGTTTTATTAAATCTTTTTCTTGCATGTGAATTATGGCTTAAAATGCTGTCAATACCTAATTTTTAATGTTGCCACCTTCCTCCCTTCCCCACCCACCCTTTTCCCCCAGTAGCAGCAGATTTGGCTACTCTCTGTTTTTCTGAGTGAGGAAGAAACATTCAAGTTGTTTTCTATATATGTTTGTAGCTCATTACATTCTATTTTGCTGAGCATCTTCAAGCTCTTAGAACCCCCTCAGTAAGGTTTTTAGATATAGCCAGACTGACAGATAACATAAGTTCCTAGACATTAAGGTCATCAACCTTCAGTCCTCCTCAATGCCACTACAAGTGGGGCAGGTGAAAATAAAATAGCCTTTCAACTTGACCACAGCTTTTCCAGACAGTTAAATCTCAGATGCCTATGTCTGTTTCCTCTGATTCTCTACTCTCTGGTCCTGTGTGAACATGAGCGAGATCTCTAGCTCTGGACCCCTCAGAGTCTGAGCTTTGGCACCTGATGAGAAAGCCATTGCTAGGACCCCTTGATGTGAGAGTTTGGTCTAAGAAGAGATATAACAAGAAGAAGAACAGGCTCTGGGAAACATACATCTCTCAAGACTGTGAATGCCCACAAAGGCACGATCAGTGCTCTCAGTCCATAGCACTTATGTAAAGCTGTAGATTGCTGGTAATAAGTTCTTTCCTGTGTATGTGGAGGATACCAGGGCAAAATACACTGGAAGATTTCTCCAGTGTATTAATAGATGAGGCACTTGAACTTTTCTCACGTCTCAAAATATTCTGTTCTTGGCTGCCTAAAATTATTTCATCCATAACTTTGAGAATAGGGTGGGAATAGGTGAAACAGAGGATGAATAAAAATAGCCAGGGCCTGGCTTAGAAATATGTCATAAAGAAAAAAATAAGTCTCAAAATCCTAAAGTCTTGGAAGGAACCATAAAACCTCATATTAATTAATGAATATGGGTCTATGTAGAATTTATAGAATAAAATACACAATGTGCTGGAGTTTCATGGGCCAAAAGTTAATTTCTTTTCTTTTTTTTTTGAGTTAGAGTCTCACTCTGTCACCCAGCAGTGGCATGCTCATGGCTGGTCATCCCAGTGTCGACCTATTGGGCTCCAGCGATCCTTCCGCCTCAGCCTTCCAAGTAGCCGGAACTACAGGCACATGCTACCATGCCGGCTAATTTTTTATTTATTGTAGAAACAAGGTTTTGCCAAGTTGTCTGGGCTGGTCTCGAATCTGGGGGCTCAGGCAATCTACTCGACTCGGCCTCCCAAAGTGCTGGGATTACAGGCTGAGTCACCAAATCTGGCCCAAAAGTTAATTTCTCATAGAGTGACTGGTTCTTATAACCACCTTGTGAGATGGACATCATTATTCCTGTATTACCCAAGAAGAAACTTGTCATGCAACTGATAAGTGACAGAGCCATGAGTCAAATGCAGGTCTCCTCCGACTTCAGGTCCAAAGCCCTTTCTTTTCCACTACTTAGCAGTTAAAAATGCAGCTTCGAGCCCAGCTCTCAGGGAGCTTACAATCCAGTTGGTCATAAGAGAATGAGAAGAAAAGAGAGAATGACATGGGGCAATGCGTCATTTTGTGTTAAATTATATACCCCTAACTGCAAATATCCAGGAGAAGAGAGTCAGTAGGGACTTAACGGATGGGCAGAAGGGAGAAGCATAGATGGGTGAAGAGCTGGGTGAATTCATGACGCAGTGAGGAGATGTCCTTGGCACTGCCAGTGGGTGTGAGCTAGTAAGGTGTGGGAAACAGGGTTGGTTTTAGGGCATGTAGAAAGCCAGTGAAAGTGATGAATACTGCAGGAAGCAATACAGGAGCCCTAAAGGATTCTCAGCAATGATGTAAAGTGATGAAAGCAGTGACCGTGCATGAGGAACTCAGGCTAAGGAGTGGAAGAGGCTGTGAAACTTCCCTTCCCCTTCCTCTCAGTCTCACACCATCAAAGTCCACAGTCCCCCACTGGAACTGTTGCTAGACTTGTGCACATGCTCTTCCCTCTGCCTCCGAGTCCTTCCCCTCTCCTCCAGGCCCACTCCTTATCACCGCCTTGGAGAAAACCCTGCCCTGACCCTTCCTGGTCTGGGTTAGATATTCCTCCTTGAAAGTTTCCCTGATACAGCACTTATCTCTGAGCACTGTGACTCCCAGTGAGCCAGCCAGTCTCCCTGATTAGACCCTGGAGCTCGAAGGCTTCCTCTTTTCCAGCACCAAACCCCTTCGCACATCATGGTTGAGCCAGAGTAGGCAAGGAGAAGTATATGATCAAGAAGGAGATTTAGGGAGTGGCTTTCCTTAAGATTACCAGTTGAGTATCCCTTATACCAAATGCTTAGGATCAGACGTGTTACAGAATTTTATTTTTTTCAGATTTTGGAATATTTGCATGTTTACAAGGAGATATCTTGGGGACAGGGCCCAAATCTACATGAAATTCCTACTTCCTAGACACCTTCTACATGTAGATGGAAGGTAATTATATACAATACTTTAAACAATTTTTTCCACGAAACAAAGTTTGTGTTAAGTTCTTAGGTGAAGAGTACAGAGTGTTCTACTTGGGGCGCCATGGTGGCACTCAAAAGGTTTCAGACTTTGGAGCACTTTGGATTAGGGATGCTCAACCAACAACAGGTAAGAAGACAGACACATACACAGCCATAATCTGGAAGATGGCCCCTACCTCAGTGAAGGAGCTATTCCAAGCTTGCTTTTCTTTTGTCTACCCAAGTGCCTTGATGAAGGGGAGATTTGGGCCAGGGTCAGGGATAAGGGAAGAAGAAGAAGATAGACTTGCTTGAGGACAATAGGCTGTTTTTAAAAAATCACATTTTGGCTAAAAGGGAGCAAAGAATTCAACAACTGTCATTTAACAACTATCTACAGAAAGCACAGTGCTTTCAAGAACTCATCCAAGGTATTTCAGAATAAAGAAAGATGAATCAATTCCAGTCCTGAAGAACCTTATGTAATCCAATGAAGAGCCATATAAGTAGAGTTACGCTAAGGTACAAACAGTGCTATAGATTCAGGGAGGGAAAAAGTCAAGAGTTTATGAAAAATCTTTCAAGCAGGGAAATGAAGTGATAGAGCTGTGATTCTAGAAGATTAAGAGAAACCTCTAGGATGGTGAGAATTGTCAGGAGAAGCTAGAGGCAGACTTTAAGACTGCAGTGGTATAGTTAAGAGGTAACGGGGGTATAAACCAGTGAAGCTGGTGGAAATGGAATGAAGGGGACGTATTCAGTAAATTTAAGAAGGCAGGCTAAGCCGGGCTCGGTGGCTCAGCCTGTAATCCCGCGCTTTTGGGAGGCTGAGGTGAGTGGATTGCCTGAGCCCATGGGTTCGAGACCTGCCTGGGCAGGCGAGACCTCATCTCTACAATAAATCAAAAATCATCTGGGCGTGGTAGCGTGCGCCTGTAATTCCGGTTAC